>NW_004443985.1:17261658-17273124 GCF_000243295.1 Trichechus manatus latirostris
AACATCACCTGACTGCTGCCTTTCCGTGGCTGGAAAGAGGCCAAGAGGCTGGCTCAGTGTTCAGTCACAACAGTGGTGCTGACCCTCTCCTTTGACATGTCTGCTTTTCCTCTCTTGACCCAGTTTTCTATTCCTAAGATCTGATTTTATTGTTATGGCCTTGGTGGTTTATTATAAACCACCTTTTAGAAAGTCTTAACCTAAACATAAATTGATCTCCAAGATTCTGAACTCTCAAATTCTATCCCTGTCCAGAACCTCCTGATATTGAATCTTTCCCATAAGTTCCGTCACCCTAAATATGCTCTTCATTTTTATGACCTTAAAGTTCTCAAAATTGCCCAATAATTCCTGCCCATCCCTCATCTTCCTGCTTTACTTATGCCCTTTTTTCAGCTTGAACTGTGTCTTCATCTATCATAGCATGAGTTGACTACCAACTTGAAACACTACCTACCATGAATTTAGTACTTACTGTATATCAGGTGGAAATCCTGGTGGTGTAGTGGTTAAGAGCTATGGCTGCTAACCAAAACAAAAGGCTGGCTGTTCGAATCCACCAGGCACTCCTTGGTTCTATTCTGTCCTATAGGGTTGCTATGAGTCAGAATCGACTCAATGGCAACAGGTTTGGTTTTTGTTTTTTTGGTATGTATCAGGTGGAGCCCCCATGGTTCAGTGATTAAGTGTTTGGCTGCTAACTGAAAGGCTGGAGGTTCGAACCCACCAGCTGCTCTGAGGGAGAAAAATGTGGCAGTCTGTTTCAGTTAATATCACAGCCTTGGAAACCATATGTGGCAGTTCTCCTTTGTCCTGTAGGGTCTCTATGAGTCAGAATCAACTTGATGACAGTAGGTTTTGGTTTTTGGATGTACTAGGCATTATTTAAATGCTTTACCAATACTATCTTATTTAATTGTAAAACCTGAGACTGAATGATAGTCTTATCCCACCCAGTTTTACAGATGAGGACACTAAGGCTCAGAGAAGTTAAGTAACTTATATGAGTCCCATAAATTGCAAATGGCAGCATGACAAATCAATTCCAGGTGTGTAAGACTCCAGAATTTATATTCTCAAATTCTACTCCCTGAAACACCTCACTTGCTTGATCTCCCATAATTTCTACTTTGTTTTTTTACTAAATGTGAGTAAGCCAGGTTTAATGAGTAAACAAATTACTTGGATCCACAATCAATGCCCATGGAAGCAGCAGTCAAGAAATCAAATGGCATATTGCATTAGGCAAATCTGCTGCAAAAGACGTCTTTAAAGTGTTAAAAAGCAAAGATGTCACCTTGAGGACATCTTTGGACATCCCATCAGGAAGGATCAGTCCCTGGAGAAGGATATCAGGCTTAGTAAAGGGTCAGCAAAAAAGAGGAAGACCCTCAATGAGATGGATTGACACAGTGGCTACAACAATGGGCTCCAAAATAGTAACAATTCTGAGGATGGTGCAGGATCAGGCGGTGTTTCGTTCTGTTGTACCTAGGGTCTCTATGTGTCAGAACTGACTCAAGCGCACTTAACAACAACAACAAACCGTACTGTACACTTTATCCTTTAATGTACTGATGTCTTTGAATATTATTGGGATAGTAATAAATAAAAATGCTGATTTTCTTCATCATAATAAATGTATACTTTTACTCCTGAGACGTGTCCCCACAGTGACCTGCCTATCTTTCTTCTCATCTCTTGTTGATTTACTATGTTCCATATGCTCCACAGAACCAATGCTATTTCTTGTTTATTAAAAGGTGTCAGTAGAAAACCTCCCCTCTGTTTTCCTGAGGATGCTGGGGGAAAAATAATCTGAGTATTTTCCACCTTCTTCCATTTCACTTTAGGATCTCAGATTATCTTTGTGTTTCTACTCCTTTGTCCTTACTTCTAAGGGACAGGTGACCATTCTCTCTGTTAATGCTGATTACTTAAACTCTTGGATCACTAGTTCTGTTTCTCCTTTCAAATACTGCTCTATCAATTCTCCCAATCTCTCACCTGGAACTTCTCTGCAATACTTTTGGCCCCTTAACGCTACCAACCAAAGGCATTTAGATTTTCTCTTTACCAGAGAGGAGTAACCTTCCCTCAGTTCTGCTGCCAGCCCTCTGCCTCCAACCTCTCTCTTATTCAGTTTATTACAGGTTTCATGAAATAATCTAACCTTCATCCTTGAATTCTTTTGCCACCCATAATCATGACACCTATCTAGTGTGACTATTCTCCAAATGTAATAAGTTAACTCTTTTAAACCAGAACCCCCTGTAAAACAAAAACAATAACTTTGTTAAGGTTTATAATGTTTCCCCTTTAATATCTCTGTACCATCTGTTATCAGTGACTATCTCGGTAGCAAAATTGACTTGGTTTCCATGACATTGAAATAACCAAACCCACTGGACCATCTCTTCCTGTCTTTTTGGCTGTGCTTTCCTGCTGCTGCTTCTTTCTATCTAATTATTAATGTATTCATCGAACATGTTTAGAGCTACTATGGCCAGACCCTAGATGAGGTATTGGAGCTACAACAGTGAACAGGACACACATGGCCCCTGCCCTGTCTCATAGAGTACCCAAATCAAAAACCAAACCCGTTGCCATCAAGTCGATTCCGAATTATAAGGACCCTATAGGACAGAGTAGAACCACCCCATAGGGTTTCCAAGGAGCAGCCGGTGGATTTGAACTGCCGACCTTTTGGTTAGCAGTCGATCACTTTAACCACTGCACCACCAGGGCTCCCTCATAGAGTACAGGTTAGTGCAAAAAATACGAATGAGGAAACAGTACATTATTTTACTTAATCCTCACAATTGCTTTATGAGGAGGTACTGTTGTTATCCTCATCTTACAGATGAGGATACTGAGGAAAAGGGAGGACATGTAACTCCCAGATTCTGTCCTAAACACTCTTTGTTTCTATATTCTACCTCACTAACTTCACATTCTCTACCACATTTAACTCCACATATATATCGAGACCTCTCAGCTGTTTCATTCTAACACAGAACACATTTCCTCAGAGCAGGGCTTGAAGTTCTGACTGCCTAAACACTTCCCCCTGAACATCGCCCTTGACCCTTTAACTCAGATGTCCAAAAGAACTCATTATCATCTGATAGTCTTTCTCAAACAAACATAAAAACAAAACCAACCGTTGGTTCCCTCCTTGACTTCTCAATTCTTCTGGTATCACCATTTTTATGTTCTTCCAGGCTCAAATCCTTAGCCTTATCATGAACTAACCCCTCTCCTCCACGTAATTGCTCAGTACTGTTAATGACGCTCAGCAATGCCTCTTTCAAACATCCTGATATTTCATTTCCCGTAACCGTTGTCATTGCTGCTACATTCCTGATCCCTTAGCAAGGGCTGCCACTACCGTCTAAGTGTTTTCGACAGCTCTACCATCGTCTGGTTCTAGGCTACCCTGTTACCTTGTCATATGAGATTAATCTTCTTGCTATAATTCTCATATCAAGTCTCCAGCTTAACATTTTGAGGTGAAAGACACACTGCTCAGGCTTGCAGTCACAGCTCAGCTTGACATGGCCTCTGCCAATCTTTCAAGGCATTGTTTTTGGTACCTTCCTTCATGCTTCTGCACACTGTATGTTGTCTGTGTCACTACTCCCCATGCTTTTCTGCCTCCGATTTTTCACCTTAAACGCCCCCGCCTTTTTACCACTGCCTGATGAAATTTTATCACAATTTAAGGCTCATCTCAAATGATCTCTCCTCCATGAAGTCTTTCCACACATCTCTGTGATAATGTGTTTAGTTTCTTTTTCGGTCTAATGTATTTATTGGTATATATCAAATTGCTCTTTGAAAGCAGGGACTGTGTCAGATTCTGTTCACCCACTTCAGGGCCAGGAAGGGCCTTTGCTGTGGTAAGTACTTGCTGAATTGAAATCGAAGGATGGGTGTTTACACCTAGATGAGATCACATAGAAAGAGAGGGTCAAACTGAGCTGACATAATCATGCTAAGTCTAGACTTAACATATCTTTTGTTGTGTTGGCTATCTTCCTCACTTTATTTTCTTTATTATTCTTGGCATTTGCTCTTCTTGGTTTATCTGTCAGATTCATAAGCGATGTAACTGTTTGATAACACACCCTTGAGCAGCACTGTCTAGCTGGGAAAGCCAATGATTGGCTTGGAGGAAAAGTAGACTGCCCCTTAGAGGATATAACTTATCTTCTCTCTAAATGATGGTGTTTGTGAGTGGTCACTGTGGATTGTTTTCTAGAGTTTCTCTTGAGAATACACAGAATGTTGAGTCACTAAAATCTCTCTACACTTTTATCGGTATTAGTATTCATAATGATTTTATCGGAAATAATTATTAATAACATAATAGCAGCCTTGCATCCACAGGGCATTTGATCCTTTTGCACCGTGTTCACGTTTATAAGTTATTCGGCCTCCAGAGCATCCTGCAACCCTGTGAAAAACAGTGCCTTAGTAACTTGTTATTTCAGATCATTTTACAGATAGTGGCTCAGCTGATACTAGGAAGCCAGGTTTTTGGTTTGTGTTTTGCTTTTCATTTTGCAACTCAAAATGTGGTCCTTGGATCAGCAGCCTCTGCTACACCTATAAACTCCTTAGAAATGCAGTCTCGGTCTCTACCCCAGACCTACCGAATCAGAATGTGAGTTTTAACCAGGGCTTCAAACTGGTTGGTTCTGGTTCGAACCGCTGCTGAGAATTTGTGTTTCCACCCCAGATATACTGAATCAGAATCTACAGTTTAACAAGATCCCCAGGTGATTCTTATGTATAATAAATTTCGAGAACCACTGCCCTACTAGTGGTTCTCAGAACTGGTCCCTAACCAGCCGCCTCAGCATCGCCTGGGACCTTGTTTGAAATGCAGGTTTTCAGCAGGGGTTCGAATCTGTTCGAAGCCCTGATTTTAACAAGATTCCAAGTGATTCCTATGCACAGTAAAGTTTGAGAAACACCTCCTGTGAGTCCTAGAAGAGGGCAAAAGAGAGTGTCTTTTCATTCCCAGGGTATGTAAAATGTGTGATGAGGAGAGGGGAGAAAAATGTTAGTGTGGCCTGGGTCCCTCAAGAAGGGTGAGCAGTTAAGGTTTTTGGAGGTGGGACTTCCCTTTACATTTGCAGTAGCTTCACCAGATCTCTTTCTACGCATCCGAGATTGTTGAGGTTAGCTCTTAAAAAAAGGGGGTGGGGTGGGGTGTGGAGGAGTGTCAGATAACTGTGTCCATACTCTGAATACACAGACTGTCATATCCAAAACCAGGAGGTCAAAGGACATAAGCACAAAGGGAAAGCTTTTCTGAGCCTCCACTAAGCAGCTCTCTCATGCTCATTTCTAGTATCTCTAGTTTCTGAACGCATCCCTCCTCCTCCCGTCTCCTTTAACACCCACGACCCGCTCACTCCATTAAAGCTAGTTCCTCGTTCCAGTCTGCCCTTTTGGTTCTTTCTCATCCCTCGCCCTCTCTCCGCGCGGCAGCCGGCCCCTCCCTCGCGCCGGCTCGCACCTCTTCCCAACCCCGTACACCTGGAGGCTTGCGCGGGCTCCGGACGCGTGCGGAGCGCCGGCGGCGCAGCGGAGGCAGAGGCGCGCTGACGGCCACCGCCAGCCCGCGCCCAGGGACAGCACGCGCGGCCTCACGGGGATCATTCTCCTCAGCCGCCGCGCAAGCCTCGCCGCGACCACCGTCGCCGAAGCTGCAGGCGGGCAGCCGTGAGCCCTCGGGGACAGGCAGCCCGGGCGGCCGCTCCTCCCGGATGCCAAGGCCAGGGCGCAGGGCGGCCGCCAGCAAGAGGATGAAGAGCTCGGTGGAAGGAAGGAGCGAAAAGCTTCTGAGGGCGCCGAAAGCTCAGCCGGGCGACGGTAAGTTGAGCGCAAAAGAGGTGTCTCGGCTCCGGCGGCGGAGTTGGCTGGGGCGCCGGACCTGGGGTTGGGGTTGCACCCCTGCGGGATGCGCGGAGCGCGGGGCTGGGACGCGCGGAATGGGCATTTTGCACCGTCCAGACCAGGGACCCCTGCCCCCGTTCCCCGCGTCACCGGTCCGCTCCCCTGCCTCTTCTGCTCGGTGCCAAGGAGAAGAGAAGACGAGCTCTTCTGCTCGGTGCCAAGGAGAAGAGAAGACGTGCGGGCTCGAGGGTCGGAGTGGAGAGCGCGGAGCTTGAGGCTCTCCGGCCACCTTGCGTTGTGGACGACAAGGGGAGGGGGCAGCAGGGTCAGACTAGCTTTGACCGGAGCCGAGGGCTGGGCGCCGGGATTGATGCTCTACTGTCTCCTCTTGGGTGTGTGCGAGGCGCGCTCCCTCCACGGGAAACCCGGCGAAGTTGCTAGGCTATGGAAGCACAACGGACCCGCTTCGTGGATGCCTTTATCTTTTCTTCCTTTTTTTAAAATTCTCTCTTCCGGATGCTTGCGATTAGAGGGGAGGATAAGAAGCTGCAGACTGACAGGCAGCCTCCCTGTAAGGGAATCGGCTTTGACAATTAGGGTGGGGTTGGGAGGCTAAGGGAAGACTAGTGCCCCAAATCTGATCACCTTTCTGGACATCTAGTGCCTCTTTTTACCCCTCCACTGGTTTTCCAGGGGCACTTGGTTATCAGAGAGAGCGCGGGGTCTGTGAACCGTTTAACTTCTTGCGTCTTGTGGGAAGTTTTACTGTGGATGCAAATCGGGGTCAGAGGACACCTGCCGCCCCAATACGGTGTTGACCCGTGTGAAATATCCAATTCCCGATCAACCCTCCTTGCAACTCAGACTTGTCCTCCTCACGTGTTTCTGGAAACTGTTTATACAGTCTGCTTTAGCCTCGGCGGGCTTGTACATTGCAATGAGTGATGAGAGGTCTCCAGGCGTTTGAGCGTCTGCAAATTCTGGAACCTCGGACTGACTGCGAAGAACACCCTACAGTGTGAAGGTATAACTGAGGACCCTTGGAACTGGCGCTTTTCTCTGACTTTCCTGAGGTGCTTTCCGGGGATGTGAAGGAGAAAATTCTCTCTGTCTGCTAGGCTGTTTGCTAGTTGGTTTGTTAAACGTGCTTTTCAGGTGTCTACTCTATGATGGTTCACCATGTTTTCTAAAATGCACTGAAAAGATATATCTGCCTCTGGGTTTTCATGCTACCCATTGGCTTCTGCTGAGTAATTCAGTCACTATTCTCTGGTCTCTAAGCATGAAAGGCAAATATGGGTCATTTCAAATTACGTAGATTGATGCAGCACAGCGTGTCCGGGGTTTGCTGCAAATTCTTCACATTTCCTTTCAGATGTTCCTGAGAAATTAACTTGAGCATGTTATTCATGGAGCTAAAACATAGACTGATGGAATGGGCAAACATCTTGTGTTTACACATTGTCTTGAATTTAAGTCAACGAAGTCTTGGGAGCTGTCAGTGGTAGGAGAAAGAGACCTAAGCAAAGTTTAGGACTTTGGACTGTTTTTTTCTCTATGAAAGTGGTTGAGGGAGCTTTGCTGTCATTTAATAACAACAACAACATCAACATTTGTTTCACTTCCTCGTATACCAAACACAATAGTAAGCGTTTTGCAGCCTGTATAAATGCACGACAACCCCGAGAATGCAGCATTTTTATCACCCCCCATTTTGTGGATAATGAAGTAGAGCTTTAGAGTTGTTAAGTTGGGAAAAGTCCTGGAGTTAGTGTTTTAGAACCCAAGATTGCTGGACTCCAAAGTTGGATCCATTAACTACTATGCAATCTTTTTGAGTTTCATTTGAAAAATGAGAGGACTGGAATTCTCTAAACTCTAAATCCCATGAGGCATTAGTCTGGTGATGGCAATTTCATTGACTGATAGATTCATAGCAGTTTCAAATGTTTAATAGCAGTGTGGAACTTGAGACTTAAAATCATATGAAAATTGTGTGACATTTATATAATTCGGCCTGTCAGCTCTAGAGGGTTAAAAGCTGAGGTCTTGGTGTTCACCTTGACAACATTCTTTGAGTTCTTTTATTGTAAGTCAGTATTGCTATGTTATAGCCCTTATCTTAATGACGTGTGATTTATAACATCAAACTTGTCTAGTACTAATACCACATTTGTATAACTCTGCAGAGTTATCCTGATGTCTGTATGAACACTTTCATATTTCAGCCAGTTTATAATTAATACTCAGTTTCTACCAGGATGTCGAATTTCTATTAAGAGATACTAGCAGCTTGTTTTAAATTTTCCTTTTTTGTTTTCAACAGTATTTTCTAAACAATTACTCCCCCTGCTGTGATTTGCTATTTACTAGGTGCATCAGAAGTTCAATAATGAAAGACGTTTGCAATTAAAGAAAAATAGTGTTTCCTCCACAATTATCAGCTGCAGTTAGAGGATTCACGTCTAATTTGGGGTTTATTTTATCTGATATTTAATTAAGATGTTGCTTTTCTTATTGCAGAGTGTATGCAAGTAGCTGGGTACACATCTTCCATTATTTTCTTATAATCTCCAGCTTCATAAACCTATCACCCATGAGTTCTTCCAATCAATTGTCAGTGCCTGTCTATAGATTTTGAGGTTTTAAAATTAGGAGCGAGAATAACTAGATGATTTGTCATATTTCTTCATAAATGGTAATTATGATTCTTCTGAAAATAGTGATACATTTTATGTCCCAGACCTGATTTGCCTGCACCTGAATGGCATTATCAAATAAAAGTTGTACAACTCCATTGGGACGTTAATGCGATTAATATCCTAAATGTGAGAAGCTTTGGGGAATAGGGAATCTTTTGAGGAGCTAAAGTTATCTTTCTGTGTTGCATTGTACTTGCATAGTATCTTATATCTCTGTGTCCCAGTGGACTAATGGTCATTGCTGTATTTTCTCTTTTGTTTTAGGGTTAAATTGTGTAGTCTATTAGTAGATTTTTATCTTGTCTCTTGATATAGTTGAGTCTTAAAAAAATCACATTTTAGCTACTAGAAACAGTACATTTCTGAACAAGTAAAGGCCTAACAGAGGCATAAAAATAGTGTAGTAATAACTTGCCTAGAGGTTTTGTTTATTTCTTGGCAGTAGATAATGAAGTTGTTATAGTGGCTAACATATTTGACCTTAGATCAGTAATATAATATTGAAACTAATTTCAAACTTGAATTATCAAATTTTAAAATAGTTTATGACAATGGAGTTTTGTAAATGCGTTAACTTTATAATCACATGAATGTATTTTCTCCTGTGTTTTACAGATTTATAAGTTCTGTATTTTCACAACAGGATTACCATTTTATTTGACATTGATCGGTGACTTGGACAACCGTTATTTCTGAAAGACGACTTAAACTCTGTAAACATCTGAGTCATATTGACATCACAGATTGAAAAAACTAATATTGGAGAAGGATTTGTAGTTTTGTATGGTTCAAGAGCTTGGAACTCAAGATAAATGCTACTTACCAGTTACATCAAGGGCTGTAAAGTAAGAGTTTGAATAAAAAAAGGCTGTAGGTCGAAAATCAAGCAAATGGTTAAATAGCCACTTACAAAATTTTGATCAGTTTGTATAGAATAAAACCCATTAAAACCGGTTGCTGTCAAGTCGATTCCGACTCATAGCGACCCTATAGGACAGAGTAGAACTGCCCCATAGTGTTTCCAAGGAGTGGCTGGTGGTTTTGAACTGCTGACCTTTTGACTGGCAGCCAAGCTCTTAAGCCACTGAGCCAACAGAATTCATTAATTTATCTTTAGAACAAGTGGATAATACATTAGAAGTCATTTTTTAAAATTTCAGTACCTTAAAAATGTGTTTGTTTAGGTGTTCTAGGGCCTGTTAAAATAAGTGATATCTCCCTTTCTGAAATAACCCATCCTTAATGTTTTTTTTCCCTTTAATTTGCAATGACAGAGAAATTGAAGGACGCCAAGAGGCAGAAATGTATCAAAACTCTTCACACAGCCCTTATCTCATTTTAAATGTGATTTCAATTTTATCCATATAATTCTTTACCACTTCTAGCATTTTGCTAGATGGGGGGTGGATCTCAAAAAGTATCTTATTCCTATCCTACTGAAGGAAGAATCAGTAGAGAATAATACAGCACAGTTCTAGAGTGGGACAGGGTCCTTTAGATCATTTAATTACTTTATTACTTAGTCTATTGTGTCAGCCAACTATGCATTTAATTTTTTGCAAAGGGATAAATTTCTCCCTAATCTATGGAATTTTATCTACCAAAACAAGCAAGAATGTAGCATTTGTAAAGAGGCACTTTAAGTGAGGGGTTTGCAGTAAAGAAGGGTTTTTACTCCCTTTCCGTGTAGTTATGTAAACCATCTTTCAGGAAAGAGCATACATTTGGCACACCTTGCTTATAAACCTTACCCATTAGACCTGTCTGCCCCCAAGAGAAGTAAAACGTGATTACAGTCGTACAGAACTCCATTTGAGGATTGTCCCAAGTCTTTCATATCAGATGTTCTTTGTTTACTTTCTTCATGATCTTGTCATATGTTTCATTTTTATTGTTAAAGAGTTATTCACTGTAATGTTTTTATAACGTGTTATTAGAGATTATTAGAGATTTTCATCTCCATTATTTCTCCAGCCATCCCTCATTCCTTTTAGCCTCAATTGAACTTACATAAAAATTACAGAAATTGTTTCAGAGTATCTTTAAGTTGCTTCTTAAATATATGAATAACACATGAAACTCCAGAAAGCATCCTGAAAATCAAGATTTTTAAAACCGCATTTAACTGAGTACAACTTCCTGGAGTTACTCTCAGTTAACTGAACCTGTGCAGATCACCTGGAATTTAAATAATAAAGGTTACATGTCTTGGATTGAGTTCTTAGGTGGTTACAAATTTTACCTTTGTAGTAAATTTTGGTGTTAAAGTCACAGATGCAAAATAGTCATTTAACATGGTGTAGCATTAAGAGTGTGGTCTTCAGAACCAGAATGCCTAGGACTGAATCCATAATCCATTCCTTACAAACTGAGAATGTAGTCAATTTATTGCACTTCCCTTTGCCTCAGTGTCTTCATCTACAATTGTGGTAATAAATGACCTACCTGACTGAAGACTAAATAAGGTGATACATGTAAAGTTCTTCAAACAGTGTCTAGTACCTTGTGAACATGTCATAAATGTTAACTATTTTAATCATCATCGTCATGTGTTACTTTCTTGTGGCTGCTGTAAGAAATTACCACAAATTTGGTAGCTTAAAACAAAACAAAAAAAAATTATTCTCTCACAGTTCTGGAGGCTCAAAGTCTAAAATCAAAGTGTTGGCAGAGCTGTGCTCCCTTTGATGGCTCTGGGGGAGGATTTAATCTGTTCCTTGTCTCTTCCAGATTCTAGTGGCTGTTGGCATTCCTTGGCTTGTGGCTGCATCATACCAATCCCTGCCTCTGTCTTTTCATCACCTGTACTTCTGTGTGTCAAATCACCCACTTCCTCTCTCTTTTTTTTTTTTTT
>NW_004443985.1:17292138-17293177 GCF_000243295.1 Trichechus manatus latirostris
GCTTGGCCCTTTGGGGAACCTGAGAAGAGGGATATCTGCCAGGAATGGTAGGGTATCTCTGAGAGAGCAAGGATAAGCAAGGTCCAGAATTGCCTTAAAAAAATACAATAGGGTACAGAGAATTAATTTCGATTTCCCTTAATAATTCAGTTCTTCTCAGGTCTTCTTGAACACGTTTCTAGACTGTGAGCTCAGTTAAAGCAGAGGCTGTGTTTTATTAATCTCTCTGTGTCCTGCAATGCTTGTCAGTGTTTTTTTAAAAAAAACAAAAACAAAGAAAAAACACCAATTGCCATCAAGTCAATTCCGACTTATGATGACCCCATGTATGTCAGGGTAGAATTACTCCGTAGGATGTTCTTGGCTATAATCTTTACAGATGCAGATTGCCCAGCCTTTCCTCCAAGGTGCCACTGGGTGGATTCAACCTGCTGTTCTTTTTAGGTTAGGAGTTGAGTGCCATTGGCCAGGGACCTATATGTCTTGAAAGAAGTGGGTGCCTAGAACATTTGTTGAATAAATTCTTCTATGTGTCTAGACATAGAAGTTGTAGAAAATTGAGCTGGATTACTACTGGAATTTAAAGATACTTTGAGAATTGCCTGAAAAACAATCTATCAGATTTTGGTCAACCTTGTCATTTGCTCCCTCCTGAATAAAGTAGGTGCAGCTCATTTCTGATTAATCTGATGGCTTCCAGTAGGTGAATAAAGTACTTTAGCACCTCATAAAGGAGAGTTTGAACCTTATGAAATTGCTTTCAAAATACCATTCTTCACTTCCTATAGACTTTGGTTAAATTTTTGAATTTTTAAATTCCTTAATAATTAGTGGTATGATCCTTAATTATTAATGATAAATTATGTTCAATGTCAATGTATCCCTCTATGACTGTTCATAAACAAGAAAATCAATACAAGTTTATCTGTAGAAACAAAGTAAAAAATACTTTCTCTTTTTAGAACACAAATTAGAACATATCTTATTTAAAACACTCAAAAGTTGGAAAGGGAACACCCAGGACACTGAGGAAAGCCAA
>NW_004443985.1:17293411-17294386 GCF_000243295.1 Trichechus manatus latirostris
AATGACAGTATTAAGGGAGCACTAATGAAATTTTAATTTGAAAAGTGCTCTAAAATGTACTCCAAGATAGACTTTATAACCACACTCAGATTTGATGTGAGGATAAACTAATTTTATGCAAATGCTGTAGTGACTGTAACAGTTATTTTATACACCTTGATGTGGTCCTTAAGGAAAATTGTCAGGGCCATTAATAAGTTTCTAAATTGATTAGGTTAATTTGGTACTCTAAAAAGCATCTTCCTACAAATTAATGCTGCCTATTACATTCTGAATTACAGCAAATTGCTTGCTTTCAACACCCAGTTTTGAAAGTTTCCAGTCTCTGCATTCTTTGTGCTTTTGCCATTGTTGGCTTTCCATTTTGTCTTGCTACACCAGAACACTGAATCATCTTGTCCATTATCTGAGTTTGGAAATTTTGTGTTATTCAATGAAAATTGTTTTTACCTCATCGCTTTGATAATTTGAAAACTGGCAACATAACTACTTTACCAAATGTGTTTGTGATGGGAGATCGGCTAGTTTTGTTTTGAGCAGCAAAGGCTGCCATTTTTCCCCCTAAATTTCCTTGCTGCTATTGAGAATATGCACATTAATACATACAGCAGTTCAAGAGTTTCTACATGTACAATTTAGTGACATCAATTACATTCTTCCAGTTGTGCATCCATTCGCGCCCTCCTTTTCTGAGTTGTTCCTCCTGCATTAGCATAAACTCACTGACCATTAAGGTTCCTATCTAATCCTTGTGTTGCTGTTGTCAGTTTGATCCCATATAGCCAGTTCTTAAAAGAACATAACGCTCAAGGCAGACCTTTTTTACTAGTTAAGCTAAACTATTGTTCAATTTTAAAATGACTTAAAGGAATATTTTTGGTTTAAGTTTTAAAGATTATCTCAGGGCAATAGTTTCAGGGGTTCATCCACCTTCCATGGCTCCAGAAAGTTTAGAGAATTTGAAATTCTGTTCTG
>NW_004443985.1:17296666-17297810 GCF_000243295.1 Trichechus manatus latirostris
TCATGGCATTGAGTTACTAAATCCTATAGATGGTTCCAACAACTGTGGGAATGAGTGTTTACTTTTTGCCATTTAAAACTTCTGCCCCACTGGGTCTCCGTTCCCAACACTGCTCATTCATTCTCCTAGTCCTCAGTAGCTTCCTTTCTATAAAGGCTGTTCTAAACTTTGTCCTTTATTTCAAAATCTCTGCCCAATACCTACTCTTCTCACATTCAGCACATTATCTGGTTTCTGCTTCTCAAGTAAAGACATTGGGCAAGCACACCTCCAAATTTTCCTCCTTTCCTTACCAAACCCACTGCTGTTGAGTTGATTCCAACTCATAGCAACCCTATAGGACAGAGTAGGACCTGCCCTATAGGGTTTCCAAGGCTGTAAATCTTAAAGAAGCAGACTGCCACATCTTTCTCCCACAAAACGGCTGACAGGTTCGAACCGCTGATGTTTTGGTTAGCAGCCAAGTGCTTTAACCACTGTGCCACCAGGGTGCCTTTTTTCATTACCAGACCAGCTTTATGTACAGCCATTCTAACTCATATATTTCATCTCAAAAGGATTACTGCCTCAATGTCTACTTACCTGTTTTATGATCCCACTTCCTCTGGGTGCCTCCTACACATTTCGTCAATTATTCCTCCTCTCTCTTAAAACTTTACTCTATCCCCCCATCTGCTCCCCCTCCAGACCTGCTGTACTTCCCTTTCTATCTAGAATAACTTTCTTCACGCTGCTGCCCTAAATCCCTTTTTGGAATCATTGTAGAATTTTTGGACAGGGTCGTCTCCATGCTTTGTTTTCGTTTCCTCACCTCAGTTTGTCATACTGCTAAGATACTTTTTCAACGATTACATATGACCTCGAAGTGTGAAATCCACAGGCCTCTTCAGCAATACTTCTTCTTGAAGGTCCTGAAATATCTGACACTGTCCCGTTAGTTATTCATTCAACAAATGTTTATTGAGTGCCCAGCACTGCGCTGGTACAAATCCTGCAGATAGGCGTAAGATTCAACAGTTTCCCTGGGACACAAGGAAACAGACCGCTTAAGATAAATGTATTAAATACCTGTAGTAATTAGACCTGTTTACTAATATTTCTTGTTCTCCTTCCTGTCATCTGGAGGAATTGCAGTTCTCCACCC
>NW_004443985.1:17298170-17301425 GCF_000243295.1 Trichechus manatus latirostris
TTCAGATAATAGAGATTTTATCATTTTCTGTGCCTGAGTGAGGATGACAGCATCACAGCACCTGCCAACCCGAGTTGAACAAGTTGCATGAGCAAGAAGTAAGTCTTTGTTTCTTTAAATCACTAAGATTTGGAGGTTTTGTTATCACAGAAAAACTTAGCATATACTGACAGACACAGTGCTATAATGGAAATATAAACAATGTACCATGAAAACATTTCACTTTTTAAGCAATTATACCTGTACTTCCCAGCTTCCTATTAGACTTTTCAAATTCGATGTCCCCAAGTCACCTTTGTTGTTTCTAGTTGCTGTTGGGATGGCTCTGACTCATGGCAACCTTATGTATAACGGAACAAAATGTTGTCTAGTCTTGTGCCATCTTCATGATCATTGGTATGTTTGAATCACCATAAACTCACCATATTGAAACTGAACCCTGTACTGTCTTCTCCCATTGTCATCTTTCTTGATACTGTCTCTAAAACATCTAACTCCTCTATTTTATTTTTTGATTGCCTGCATCATTGGAATTTCCACCTAATTGACTAATCTCAAGGTATGAATCAGCTTTGAATTTTAGATTTTTCTCATCATTTACATCCAGTCTTTTACCAAATCTCTCTCATTCTTTCCGTTTCAAATTTTGTTATGGTAATTCAGACCCCTGTATTTTTGCATTAGTCTCTTAGTTTCTAGATTTTAGTATTTCTTGACCTTTTGGGGCCAGACATCTATTTGCAAGTCAGACAAATATAACGAATATGACTTGAATCCAGAAAAAAATAATGTACATATGCATGAACATTTTCTCTCTTTCTTTCCTATGCACATGTACACACACACACGCACACACACACACACACACACCAGTTTCCTTGAGCTCAGATTTGCATACAGTTTGTATTCTTATACTCCAGAGTAAGAACTCCATTTTGGATTATTTTATGGAAATTCAATTTTCCACACTGATGCCAGGCTGTCAATCTATTATATATCTTCTGCTTATAAGCTTTGGGTGGTTTTGCATGGCTCAAAGGCAGCACAGATTTCTTTCCAAGGGTTCTTCTAAACCAACTGCAGTATGTATTTTTATATTAATTCTACTATTTCTCCTCTTTTAAACCTTGTGTTCCAGTCAAACGTACCCCAAACACCCTGCAAATTCTCATTTCTGAATCTTCTCTTATTTTGAATCTTAGCCATCTGTAATTACTAGTTTTCTTCGATTTGTGAGTAAAAGAAAACTCAAAACCATAGTGGCTTATATAATGAAAAAAATTTTTCTGCTTATATAAATAAGGTTCAGAATAGAGCTGAATTTAGGTGTGCTTTAATGAAGGTATGTTTTAATGAAGGCTCCATTTCTTGTCTCTCAGATTGTCTTAGCTCTGCCTTTCTCTATGAATTGGCTTTGTCTTCAAGGTGACTTTTCTACTCGTTGCAAAATGGTTGGAGATGTTTCAGACATAAGATCTATACATCACCAAGTCTAGAGAAAGTAAGCTCTATACTTCACTCTGATTGGAGTAATTAAGTCAAATGGTGAGTCTTGAACCAATGACTATTGTCTGGAAATACCACGCATTGCTTATCTTTGGCTTAGCGTGCACGCTATTCTAGAACCGAAATTATGTGGATGATGTGCAAATGGGGGAGTGGAGTGTTGCAGAGAAAGTCCATCTTTCAAGGTCCTGCCGTGATCCTTGCCTTCCTAATCATTCCAGTCTAAAAGATTTCTGACCTTCTGTACTTTATAGCATTTGCTCAGTGTTTCCCTCTTACCTCTTAGGATGAGATTATGCCCCTTTAGAGACAGTGATATGTGTGGTTTACAGTGTCTTAGCACTAAGGACAGTGTACTGTCATAGGTTACTGAATCCATGCCTTGTTATTTTGTCCATTGGGAGTTCTCAGGTTTGAAAACCAAAATGACTTTTCCTAACTGCCCCGGTGATGACAAAGTTATTTAGCTGTTTATAAAACCTATTTTTGTTTCTTCCTTTGAACAGAGCTGACTACATTTCTGGGCCTTCCTTCCCAATAAATGTGACTAGGTGTGATTGCTGGTGAATAGAATGTGGCAGAAGTGATGTACCCCACTTCTAAACATAGTCTATAAACCATGCCCCTCACTATATGCAACCCTTCCCCTGTCTATGAACTAGATGTCACTATCAGGGATACCTTGCCAACCATGCATTCAACATGGAAGAGCCTCCTTCAGCTTGGTTGCCTGAATAACCATATGGAGCAGAATCCCCAGCCCACACCCTCTAGTGCAACTGGCCTTAAGTGAGCAAGAAATAAACATATCAAGTCTCTGACATTTTTGGACTTAACAGCTAACTTTATCTGAAATAAATAGTTCCTTAAGAGTGATGATTTCCTTCTTGATTCCTTAGATTTGTTTTGAATTCACTGGAAGGAATCTCATGAGAGTGAATCTGAATTTGATCTGCTTCCCCGTGGATAAGCCAAAAGATAAACTGAAGGCCAGGATAAGAAGATAATTTATTAAAATATGAAAATGATTTCTAGGCAAAAAGTGATATGAATTTAGCAGTCTTGCATCTAACTGAAAGGTAGTAGAGAACTTTTGAGAAAATCAATTCACGACCAACCATATACATTTCTTAATGTGCTTGTAATTCAGGGCTACTATGAAGTTTATAGGGTCGCTATGAGTTGGACTTGATGGCAAAGGGTTTGTTTGTTTGTTTGTTTTAAATGAAGTTTATATTTCCTCCTCTGCAAATTTCCTGAAACTTAACAACAATTTCAGTTCACTTAGAGATTTAGGGATAATGAAATGCTCTGGTCTATTTTTTCTTCCTATCTGAAAGCTTCATTGTGTTAAGACTGGAAAAGCACTATGTAATTATGTGTGTGAACTTCTTGATAATCTCAATGATAGAATTCTCTTTTATGTGCTAATGCTTATTCCTGCAGTTTTTATATAATTAATATGCTCACGATAATATAGTTCCTATTATAACTTGCTTTCTCATTTCCTATGCATACTAAAGGGAGGGCATTGTCTGAATAGTAAATGTTTTGCTCACTCAATGGTAGACTCTGATTTTGTTATCACCTCTCATTCTTAATATTTTATAACAACTTTTTCACACTTTTAAATATTTAACCAAAGACTTACTTTGTAATAGGTTCACTAACATATAATTAAGGATAACTATGAATTGATTAAGGAGCCCTGATGGCCCAGTGGTTAAGTGCTTGGCTGTTAACCTAAAG
>NW_004443985.1:17311077-17312348 GCF_000243295.1 Trichechus manatus latirostris
GACTCATAGTGACCCCATGTGACGTAGTAGAAATGCCTCATGGGGTTTTCTAAGCTGCAGTCTTTACGAGAACAGATTGTTAGATCTTTCTCCCACAGAGCCACTGGATAGGTTAAAACTGCCAACCTTTCAGTTAGCAACTGAGTGCTTAACCATTGTGCCAGCAGGATCCCTTTCCTACACTTCCAAAACCAAAAAACCAAACCTGTTGCCATCGAGTCGATTCCAACTCATAGCAACCATTGCGGTTACCAAATAGTGCAGAGAGTGCAACCATAAATCAGAGAGGAGTGATTGCATCTTGTAAAAAATTACCAAGCCACTGACTGAATGAGAACCTGATGCTGCCTGGCCATGGGAAGGTCTGGAAGACTTAGTGGGACTCAGAGGAGTGTGGGAAACACAGCCTGTTTCTACCATTTGGCGTGGCACAGATAGGTAAATTTCCACGGATAGAGGGCCATCCACTGGATGAGGAGAATCCAGCAGCAAGAGATTGTGTCAGCACTGATGGGCTTAGGTAAGACAAAGCCCCCACACCAGGAAACTGCTTGAGGCGGGGGGAGTAGGGTGTAACAAACACAGCCACTATGGATACTGCCCACACAGAGGAAACCAACAAAAAAGAATTCATCAGCTCACTATTCACTGTGGGATTGTTCATGTAAGGTGCAGACAGTCAAATCTCCATGGGCCAGCAGAGCAGGGAATGGTTTTTCTTCCTCTGCATCCTCCCTACCCCATTTCAGTGGAGTAAGAAGCCAGTTGGGAAAAAAAAAAAGAGAAGTTGTGGTATCAAATGAGGCCTCATTTTCCTCCACTCAGAACTCTGAGGCCTGGAGGGAAAAAGAAGAGTTTTTAACCAAATATGAGATTGAAGTGTTAAAATAGGTAATGAGTGACTCCTAATGACTGAAGAGGACCAACAAATTATAGAATTAGAAATGTTGTTAAGGGAGCGTGTTGTCCAATGGAAAACGAAATTTCAACAGAAAATATTTGTTAGTAGTTTTTTTTTTTTTAAAAGGATGTGTGGCCCCATTTTTTTTATGGACTAAGTGACATTTGTCAAGTGAATGAACAACTCAAGCTTGCTTACAATTCAGTATTGCTTGCTTAAGACTTGATGAAATTTGTACCAAAAGCTTTATTGCCAGAAGTTATAGAGACCTGGATGGCCCCTGTGTTCTCATTTGGTCAAAATGAAGCTCCTCTAAAAACGTGTTAGGAAATAATTGTTGCAGGAATCCAAACAAACCTTTTCAGACAGC
>NW_004443985.1:17313362-17315241 GCF_000243295.1 Trichechus manatus latirostris
ACTTGAAATGCAGTATCTAGAAAATGACCCTCAAAATATTGTCCAGCCACTTTGGCCCGTGTTTCAGTAATTGTGTTTGTATAATGACATCTCTTATGTCTACATGCCCCTTGTCTATGTTCAAACTGCTGATCTCCGAAAGATGGAATCTTCCAGAAAGTCATTAAAAAAAAAAAAGTGGTTTAAGGACAAAAGATAAGTGAACATAATATTGTTGTGCCTTTTAGGGAAGGGTTTTGATGGAATCTCATTTAGTTAAACTAAAGTTGCTATTTTTGTGGAAAACAAACAATTCTGGCTACTTCACATTCCTATTTTATAACCTGGAGAGTTACCAGGCTAATTGCTTTGTTTAATTAAACTTTGTATTTTGAGATAATTCTAGGTACACCAGCGATTGTAAGAAATACTAATTACTTTTTGCTGGATGTCAGTGTAGCATTGTGGGAGAGAGCACATGCTGAGCCAGGGAGACGCAGTTCTGTTGAATCTGTTCTGACACGTCCTAGTTAGGGAAACTTAGGTAAGTTGTGCAGGCTCACAGACAGTGAATCTCTTCATCAATAAAATAAGGAAAATGATTTATACCTCCCAGGATAATATAGAGTGTAGGGTGCCCCTGCCACTCAACAAGTGGTGGTTATTATTAACAGTATCTGTAAAAATATTGTGATGAATTTTAGCTATTAGTTGTATTACCCCAGAAGAACACATCTCCTGCATGGAAAGACACAGTGGAAAATATTATCCAATATTCATACATTCAGAATGAGCATCCTTTCAAGAAATAGATCCCACCATATAGAGAAAGTTGTAATTGTATATGGAAATATTGAAATGTTTATCTTAATTATAAGATGTATTATCTCTTGAAGTATCATTCCTTGAGTATATGCTTATCTTCTCCATTGCATTATAAGTTATATGAATATAAGGGCTAAATTGTATTTTGCACACAGTATATCCTCAAAAAATGTTAATTGAATTAGGGTTTTGCCAAGGATTGCCAAGCCCCAAATCAATACCTTACCCAAACAGATTTATTTTGGACAAGTGTCTTGAACGCTTACAATTTGGACTTTGATCACTAATTAGTATTTTTCCCCCTGAGTCAATAGTTTTAGTAAGACATCATCCAGATTTGGGTTCAAGGGTGAGCCCTTACGGGTTAGCTGCACAAAGTAATCTTTACTGAGCTATTTGCCAACTATATAGGTTCTTTTTCTTTTTCTTTTTTTTTTTTAATAACAATTGAATTTTAAGTAAAAAGATAGAAAATAATGCAGAGTGGAGACACAGATGTAAACAACAACTGACAAAATATGTTAATTCAGTTATGGTTGTTTATAGCCTAAACCACTTAATAAAGAAAAATAATTAGCATATAAACAGTTTGGTTCAGAGTCATGGGTAAGCAGTTCAGACACGTTTGACATCCAGGCCTTGAGCATTGTGAATTCACGGGACAGAAGAGGACTTTAGAATGTTCTACTGAATGTTTTGTGATTATATCTTGAGCACTTGAATTGACCTCAACTGTATGTGCTTTTTACTTGTAACATAAAAATCAGCTGCTGGTGGATCAGTTCTGGCTCATGGTGACTCCATGTGTGTCAGATAGACCTGTAGTCCATAGAGTTTTCAACGGTTGATTTTTCAGAAGTATATCACAACATCTTTCTTCCACGGTGCCTGTAGATGGACTCGAACCTCCAAACTTTTGGTTAGTAGCCACACATGTTAAATGTTTGCACCATGTAGGGACTCTGCTTATAACATAGTTGAGCTATATTTCACTTTGTATACAATTGCATTACTAGTATTTTTTCACCCTTGTTTGGTAATCTTATGCTTATATCTTGGAGCCCTCCTAGTGCAG
>NW_004443985.1:17316599-17318758 GCF_000243295.1 Trichechus manatus latirostris
ATATGATTTAGGACATATATGAAAAGCCAACAGCCAACATTATACTTAATAGAGAAAGACTGAAAGCTTTCCCTTTGAAATTGGGAACAAGACAAGGGTGCCAGTTCTCATGACTTCTATTCAATATTGTATTAGAAGTCCTAGCCAGAACAATACAATAAGACAAGAAAAAGAAGAAAAACAAAAAAAAAAAGTATCCAGGTTGAAAAAGAAGTAAAATTATCTCTATTCGTGGATGATATAATCCCGTATATAGAAAATCCCTAAGAGTCCAGAAGAAAACTTCAGAGCTGATGGAGGAAATTAACAGAGTTGCAGGGTACAAGGTCAACAAACAAAAATCAGTTAGGTTTGTATACACAAGCAGTGAGAAATCTGAAAGGAAAATTATGGAAACAATTCCATTTATAATAGCATCCAATAGAATAAAATACCTAAGAATAATTCTAACCAGGACATGGAGGACTTATATAATGAAAACTATAAAACAGCACTTAAAGATATTGGAGGAGACTTAAATAAATGGAAAGATGTTCCATGTTCATGGATTAGAAGACTTAATATTGTTAAGATGTCAGTACTGCCTAAAGCCGTCTATAGATTGAATGCAATCCCGATCAAAATTCCAACAGCCTTCTTTACAGAAATAGAAAAACCAATCCTCAACTTTACATGGAAAGGCAAGAGGCCCCAAAGAGCTAAAACAGTGTTGAAAGAGAAGAACAAAGTAGGAGAATTCATACTTCCTCATTTTAAAACATATTGTACAGCTACAGTAATCAAAACAGCCTGGTACTGGTAAAACAGTAAACACATAGACCAGTGGAATAGAATTGAGATTATCAAAATAAACCCACTCATCTATGGTCAGCTGATTTTTGACAAGGGCACTAAATCCATTTGATGTGAAAAGAAGAGTCTCTTCAAGAAATCGTGCTGGGAAAATTGGATTTCCATGTGCAAAAAAAGAAACAGGATCCATGCCTACACCATATAGAAAAAACAAATTCAAAATGGATTAATAACCTAAATGTGTAAACTAAAATCATAAAATTCTTAGAAGAACAATTGGGCAACACTGTCAGGCCTAGCTTTCAACAATGGATTACCTAATATGATAACAAAAGCACAAAAAGCAAAAGACTGAATAAAAGGGACCTCATAAAAATTTAAAAAATTGTTCATCAAAAGTCTTTACCAAAAAAGTAAAAAGACAAGCGACTGACTGGGAGAATATCTTCAGAAACCATATATCTAACAAGAATCTAATAACCAAATGTATATAAAACTTTGACAAGTTAACAACAGAAAGACAAATAATCATAAAATGGGCAAAGGACTTGAATAGACATTTCATCAAAGAGGACATTCAGATGGCCACCAAACACATGAAAAGATACTCAGCATCATTAGTCATTAGAGAGATGCAAATCAAAACCACAGTGAGATACCATTTCACTCCCACTAGTATAAAACAAACAAACAAAAACTCACTAGTATGGCTAAGATAAAAAAGAAACACAGACAATAACAAATTTTGGGGAGGATGTGGAGAAATTGTAACTCAGCCATTGCTGGTGGGAATGCAAAGTGATACAGAAGTTGTGGAAAACTGTGTGTGGTAGTTCCTCAAAAAACTAAAAACAGAACTACCATATAACCCAGCAAATCCAATTCTAGGTATATACCCGAAAGACTTGAAAGCCAGAGACTCAAAAAGAGACTTGTATACCAATGTTTATTGCAGCACTATTCACAATAGCCAAAAGGTGGAAACAACCTTAAATGCCCATCAACAGATGAATAGATAAACAAAATGTGGTACATACATACAATGGAATATCACTTAACCAACTGGAGAAATGAAGTCTTGATACATACCACATATAGTATGGATGGAGGTTGAAGACATTATGCTGAGCCAAATAAGCCAATCACAAAAGGATAAATACTGTATGACCTCACTTATATAAAAAGATAAGAAAAGGCAAACGTACAGAACCAAAGTTTATTAGTGGTTTCCAGGAGTGGGGATAGGGTGGGAATTGGGGTTAACACTAATGGAAAAATTACATTGATTAAGGGTAGGGTTGCACAGCCAGTTACTGTAGTTGCTGTCACTAAGTTGTACACCTGTAAAAAGTTGAATTGGCAAAAGT
>NW_004443985.1:17319583-17320888 GCF_000243295.1 Trichechus manatus latirostris
TAAATAAAATTTAGGGAAAAAAGAAAACCCTATGGATCACTATGGTCTAATCTGCAGTCAATCATGAGAATGGCACAGGTCCGGGCAGCATTTTGTTCCATTGTACATGGAATTGCCAGGAGTCAGGGGCCAACTCAGTGGCAGCTAACAACAGCTGTGTGCACAGCTAGATCCTGAGCAGACACAACTCCCCCATCTGGAGGCCAGATCATCCATATCTGAGCTTCCAGACCTGCATAAACAAGGGGTTTCACCAGGAAGAAATACAATAAGTTTCTGGAAGTCCAATAATAATTATCCTCTCAACACAGTCACACACAATTAGCCGGAAAACTAACCCAGCCCTTGAACTTTGTCCTTTTTCAATAATTTCAACTCTGAAATACTGTCATTCACATTTGAGAAAGAGCTGGCTAATAGAGGCTGAGACTTGGCCTTTCAGTGAGCCTGCAACAATGCAGCGGCTTTAGGCTGGGCAGGGTCAGGCTTCACTTCTGAGGAGGAGCCAGCTCCTCCGGCCTGGGGATTCATGTGCCAAGGTCTGCTCATCTTTGCCCCACAGCTCATGCCTGATCCTTGTTACAGGCCAGTTTCCTTCCTCCACCAAGACCACGCGTGTTAGGGATTCGCGTGAAGGAAATTCCTTATCCCAAAACCTTGAACCATGCTTGGATTTACACATTTATACAGAACAAAACCCACTCCTTATACACTTCACCCCCAGTAGGAGGGCTGTTTCAAAAAAACAGAAAATAACAAGTGTTGGCAAGGATGTGAGGAAATTGCAAACCTCATCCGTTGCTGGTAGGAATGCAAAATGGTGTAGCCACTGTGGAAAACAGGTTGGTGGTTCCTCAAAAACTTAATCAAAATTACCATATATCTTAGTTATCTAGTACTGCTATAACAGAAATACCACAAGTGGATGGTTTTAACAAACAGAAATGTATTCTCTTACAGTTTAGGAGGCCAGAAGTCCAAATTCAGGACACCAGCTCCAGGGGAAGGCTTTCTCTCTTGACTCTGGGGGAATGTCCTTGTCATCAATCTTCCCCTGGTCTAGGAGCTTCTCAGCACAGGGACGCCAGGTCCAAATGACACACTCCGCTCCTGGCTCATCTTACTTAGTGGTAGTGAGGTCCCCCTCTTTCTGCTTCTCTGCAGCCAAAAGGTGGAAACAGCCTAAATGTCCATCAACAGATGAACAAGTAAAGAAAAGGTAGTACATCCATACAATGGAATATTATTCAGCCATAAAGAGAGTTCTGATACACGCTACAACATAGATGAACCTTAAAAACATTA
>NW_004443985.1:17322294-17324181 GCF_000243295.1 Trichechus manatus latirostris
TAATGATATTACCAAATTTGAGAATCTATTTTTGTTCAGGTTTTAACTCTGATTTTTATTTCAAGAAGTAAATGATCTAAGCTCCTGCTATGTTTGATTGTTCTGAAACTGTGCAATTTTAATGACATTGGCTAGCTTTTCCTAAAATTACTCAGTATCAACTTTGCCTTCTCTTCCTTGGGGGCTATGGATCAAGCAGAGCTTACTATTATGATTCTAGGAGAGACTTTCTGACTTCAGTTCATAAATGAATAGATCAAAACTCAGGGAGAGAAATCTTTTTTCCCTGCAGTGGTTTAACCTGAGATAAATGTGTTCCAGTGCTACCAATGATATATTTTCTTGTAAATTGTAGTTTTCTCCAAAGCTAAGTTTTTGTGGAATATCCATGACAAATTAATAAAATGCATTGGTTAAATGTGAATAATTAAAATATGAGTAACTGTGTCGTGGACCAAGCCATATGGTTTTGTTCTGTAGCTCAAAGTGTAGCTCAAAATGAAATACATTATGGAAAAGGGTAGTGGAAAAAAAAGCCATATAGTACAAAATATACTGTGTGTTCCTTTTATGTTACTTTTTTTGCAATGGCTTACCTTCATATGTGAAAATTTACTCCTTGTTTCAACATTATGTGGGTTGACAGTCATGATAGGTGGGATTAAAAGTCACAGATGGCCAACTCCTCAGGTGAATACTTCACTTTTATATTATCTGACTAGCACATTAACAACATCAGACTGATCATAAACCAGAACAGAATAAAGCAGAGCATTTGATAGTGGATTGTAGCGCTCTGGAGAAAAAAGGAAATTTTATTTTTCTTTTTAAAATAGGCAAAGGTGACAGGTTTTATTTGAAATGGACTCATTTGAAAGCTCCCAGGTTGTCTTTTTTTTTTTCATGATTAATGTAAAATGTATTTGGTTCCTTTTGTGGTAAGGGAAGGATTTTTTTTTTTTTACATGAATGTATAAAATGGCACCTAAACCTTATGAGGCTATAAGGGATAAACTTTATAAGACTTCCTATAACTCTGTATGATATAAAAGGGAACTTTAAATGGTGGTTAGGGATCAGGTGTTCACTGTCTGGGTTTAAATCCAAATTTCAACATCTGTTGGATTTGATTCATTGGACATGTTTATTTATACATATTAAACCTCAATTTTCTTCTTGGTATAATGGGATAATTTTAACTCAAAGTTGTTCTTAGGATAAAGTGAGATAGTGAATGTAAAAATATTTCACAAAATATTTGACAAGAAGAAAATGCTCTATAAATGTAACTTGCTATGGTTGTTATTAAAACACTTCAGAAGAGAATGAAGGGTGGGTTCTCAGTACAGTGCCTCAGATACTCCAGATTCCTTTTTCTTACAACAGATATATCATTATTTGTACTTCAGACAAATACTTTTGGAGAAAGAAATGAATATTTCTTTGAGGCAAAAGTCTCTCCTATTTTTCTGAGCTGAAGGAAGTGGTAGACAGAATTTATAGGCTAATGAGAGTAGGAAATATGAAATCTGGTATGCAAGGGGATGTCAAACAAGTCAAGTAGATACTTAATTTCCACTTGCAGCCAATTGCTGTCAGTTCTATGGGAAGCTGACTCTGAGAAGAGATTAGAAATGCAGTCACACAGAGTATCAGGGGTGGGGGCCTGGGGACCATGGTTTCGGGGGACATCTAGGTCAATTGGCATAACAAAGGTTATTAAGAAAATGTTCTGCATCCCACTTTGGTGAGTGATGTCTGGGGTCTTAAAAGCTTGCAAGTGCTCATCTGAGATGCATCAATTGGTGCCAACCCACCTGGAACAAAGGAGAATGAAGAACACCAAAGACACAAGGAAAATATTAGCACAGGAGGCAAAGGGACCAC
>NW_004443985.1:17324995-17334060 GCF_000243295.1 Trichechus manatus latirostris
GAGTCCAGCCTTTATATCTGCACGTTGACCAGTCATTGGTTGTAGGGTGCCCTGGTAAGGGGGCATCACCTTGGGCAGGGGACTCTCCTCAGCTGAAGGAAATAACTAAAGAAGTATGACAGCTGAATGTCAGCCAGTAGAACCTTCTAGAAGCTGGGAGTGAGGTCATTTAATCTTGAAGAGGGGGTCTGAGTGGTGCAGCACAGCACCTACCACACAGCCACTCTCCTCTGTCAAAGTTTTATTTTTTCCATACGTAAGTTATATTAACTACCTATATATTTACTTGGTTATTGTCTGCCCTTCCACCAGAATGAAAGCCCCATGAGGGCAAGGATATGTCTGTCTTGTGTATCATCATTGCCTAAAATGGAGCTTGAGACATTGTACTCAGTTAATATTACTTAAAAAAAAACACACAAAAAACCAAAAGATTTCTTTAATAAAAGAATTTGAAGCTTTTTGCATTGTAAGTATCATGATTTGACTTCATGTGCAAAGAGGTGAGTAATTGCATAGCTATTAAAAACTGAATGTGCAAACAAAAAAAAAAAAATCAAATTCCAGATAAGGACTGCCTTTGCTGTGTACCAAAGATTTTGATATGATGTGTTTTCATTCTCGTTTGATTCTACGAAGTCTTTGTTCCCATCTCTGAATTTTTTCTATTACTCTGTGGTTTTTAAGCAGGGTGTTATTCAGTTTCCATGTAATTGATTTTTTTCCCTTGCTCTTCCTGCTGTTAATTTCTACCTTGATGGTGTTGTGGTCAGAGAAGATACTTTGTATTATCTCAGCGTTTTTGATTTTGATGAAGCTTGCTCTCTGGCCTAAGATGTGGTCTATTCTGGAGAACGTTCTGTCTGCATTGGAAAAGAAAATTGGAGCTGTTGGGTGGAGTGTTCTATATATGTCTAGGAGGTCAAGTTGGCTGATTGTGCCCTTTAGGTCCTCTGTATCTTTGTTGAGTTTCTTTCTAGATGTTCTGTCCTTTACTGAGAGTGGTGCATTGAAGTCTACTACTATTATTGTGGAACTGTCAATTTTTCTTTTCAGTGCTGTTAGAGTTTGTTTTATGTATTTTGTAGCCCTGTCATTGGGCGCGTAGATGTTTATTACGGTTATGTCTTCATGCTGGATCGTCCATTAATCGTGATACAGTGCCTTTCTTTGTTTTTTCTGGTGGATTTTGTTTTAAGGTCTATTTTGTCAAAGATTAACATTGTCACTCCTGACAGGAAAAGAAAGTAAGTATAGAGAGAAAAGAAACTGAGAAATGAAGAAAGACAAAAAGGATAAAAAAGAAAAAAGAAATGTCCCCAGGGATCCCACTGACATGGCTGCGCAGACCGGGGAAGTGGCTCCCAAACTGTGTAGTACAGCCTGGCTAGAGGGGCCCACCAAGCTGTGAAAAGAAAAAGAAAACAAAGAAACAAAACAGAACAGAACAAAGCAAAACATAAAAAAAAAAAAATGCCCTGAGGATCCCACCAGTATGGTGGCGTTGACCAAGGAAGCAGTTTCCCAGTTGAGCAGCGCTTCACAGCCTTTCAAGAAGAAGCAAAGATAGCACACGGAACCAGATATTTGAGAGAAAGGAGGGGAAGGTGGTGAGAGGCACGGAAGAAACCAAAAGAAGCAGAAAAAAGCAACACCAGCAACAAACAAATGGCAGTAAGGAAGCCAGCCATTGTGAGCGGGCTGTATTCAGGCGGCATGGGGCCAAAGCCGGTGCCCTCCCATCCAAGAGACTATGGCCAGCAGGAAGCAGAGGAGGCCAGGCGGGAAGGGTGGGAAGCGTGTATCTTTGGTTACTGGTTGTTCTGTCTCCTGCTAGAGCTCTGTGAAGCTACTTTCGTGTACTCCCTGTCTGCTGATCTCTGACAGGAGTCCAAGATGGTGAATCCATGCTGCCTTAGCTGATAGGCGACCTCTGCACATCTTTCCTTGCTCTCTGTTCTCTGTTGGTTTCTTATTCCATTCAGTGCTTGGCTGAGTTCTTTATCTCTTTATTTGACACTTAGGGTTCCAGGATTGACATTTGTCTCTGTTTTACTTCGTTTTTTGGATCTTTGCTGTGGAGGGATGGCGTGATGCTTCTGTCTATAGCGCCATGTTGTCTTGACCTCCCAACAGTGTTTCTTGATAACAAGAAAAAAAAATAGTGAAATATTTTAGGCATATCTTTTAGATGCAAACAATAGAAACTGACTCTAGTTACCTTAAAAAAAATGCCATTGAGTCGATTCCAACTCATGGTGACCCTATCGGATAGAGTAGAACTGCATCATAGGGTTTCCAGGGAGTGGCTGGTGGATTCGAACTGCCAACCTTTTGGTTAGCAGCCGAGCTCTTAACCACTGTGCCACCAGGACTTCCTAGTTACTTTAAGCAAGATGGAAATTTGTTTGAAAGACATTGGGTAGCTCACAGGATCAATGTGATAGCTAGGGAGTGGGGTGAAGGAATGGCGCCCTCGTGGAGTAGTGGTTAAAAGCTGTGATTGCTAACCAAAAGATCAGCAGTTCAAATCCACCAGCCGCTCCTTGCAAACTCTATAGGGTAGTTTCAATCTGTCATATAGGGTCGCTATGAGTCGGAATCGACTCAACAGCAACAGGTTTTGACTTTGGGGTGAAAGAAATTGGTGAAAACCAAGGGCATCAGAAGAGCAGAGAACATAGCCAAGGTGAAACCACAGGTACAGTCAATAGGATGCCCCAGTGGAACCACCACAGATACTGTTGCCACATGTCCTGAGCCTCCAGCTGGGTAGTCTGTAACTAGTTAGGTGCCTAGTTCTTCTGTCTATCCCTCAAGATCTAAAGTCCTGGGCAGTAGTCTCTGGTTGGCTGAGCTAAATTCACATTTTCAACACTAGATCCAGGGAATAAAGAGAAGGTGTGTCTGAGCACCTTTGACTTCCACAGTGGAAAATTCCCTAAAATAGGAAAATCAATTGTTGTTAGATGCCATCGAGTTGGTTCCAACTCATAGTTACCCTCTGTACAACAGAACAAAACACAGCTTGGTCCTGCGCCATCCTCACAATCATTGTTATGCTTGAGCCCATTGTTGTAGCAACTGTGTCAATCCATCCCGTTGATGGTCTTCCTCTTTTTTGCTGACCCTCTACTCTGCCAAGCATGATGTCCTTCTCCAGGGACTGGTCTCTCCTGATAAAATTTCCAAAGTAATTCGAGATGAAGTGTCACCATCCCCGCTTCTGAGGAACGTTCAGGCTATACTTCTTTCAAGACAGATTTGTTTGTTCTTCTGGCACTCTCATGGTATATTCAGTATTCTTCGCCGATATGATAATTCAAAGGCATCAGTTCTTCCTCGATCTTCTTTATTCATTGTCCAGCTTTATATGCATATGACGTGACTGAAAACACCCAATGGCTTGGGTCAGGTACAACTTAGTCTTCAAAGTGACATCTCTGCTTTTTAGCACTTTAAAGAGATCTTTTGCAGTAGATTTACCCAATACAATGTGTTGTTTAATTTCTTATTTATTTATTTATTTTATTGTGCTTTAGGTGAAGTTTACAGCTCAAGTTAATTTCTCATTCAAAAACATATGCATATATTGTTTTGTAACATTGGTTGCAATCCCCACAATGTGAAAGCACACTCCCCTTTTCCACCCCAGGTTCCCTGTGTCCATTTGTCCAGTTCCTGTCCCTTCCTGCCTTCACATCCTGCTTTTAGATGGAAGTTGCCAATTTTGTCTCATATTTGATTGAACTAAGAAGCACATTCCTCATATGTGTTATTTTTTGGCTTATAGGTCTGTCTAATCTTTGTCTGAAAAGTAGACTTCATGAATGGTTTCAGTTGTGGGTTAGCAGACTGTCCGAGGGCCATAGTTTCAGGAGTTCCTGCAGTCTCTGTCAGACCAGTAAGTTTGGTCTTTTCTGGTGAATTTGAATTCTGTTCTACATTTTTCTCCCACGTGTCCAGGTGATTTCTGGAGTGCTGCTTCTGTGGACGTTGATTGTTTATCCAAGCAGAATGAAATCATTGACAACTTCAATATTTTCTCCATTTATCATGATGTGGTTTATCGGTCCAATTGTAAGTGTTTTTGTTTTCTTCATGTTCAGGTGTAATCCATACTGGAGGCTATAGTCTTCTACCTTCAACAGTATTTCATGTTATCTTCATTTTTGGCAAGTGAGATCGTGTCATCTGCATATCATAGGTTTTTAATGAGTCTTCCCTTCAATCCTGGTGCTGCATTCTTCTTCATATAGCCTGGATTAGTTCATTAGGTATCTTTAGTTGTGATTAAGAATACTCAGGAAGCTTTTCAGATGGAGGTTTCTTGCATAAGTTATTTGCAAAAAATTTAGGTCATATGATTAAATTATAGCCCAGTGAAGGCATTTCTGTAAGGACTGGGATTATAATGTTCTATGTTCTTTGTTTGCTGGTGATCTAATTTAATTCAGGGAAAATCACCTTGGAGAATACAGGAAAATAGATAGCTAAGCACTGATTCTGTTTTTCCTTCTCAAGCTTAAAAAGCTTCAGCAACCATCTGTTATATATAGGCTAAAATCTAACCTACAGAAGATCTGTTCTTCAGGTAGTTTTTAGAGAATTCTGTCATAAAGTATTGCAGAAATCATGAGATATACGTCACTTTCTAATGGACTTGTTCAAGTAGAAGGACAGGGAAAAAATTCTGGATTCAGAGAGAAAAATTAGGAGACTCAGATGTCCTAAATTTTACAAATATCAGAATTTGATGGTGCGTCTCTAGGAGAGCTTAAAGCCAAAGGCGGCACTGAGGTTTTAGCCTGAGTGACTAAGTAAAATGTGATTACCATTGGTAGTAATTAATTCCATATTTTCATTAATTCAAATTTTTTTTATTAAATGTTTACTATGTACTTGGCACATATTAGAAGCTGTGGAGAATACTTTAATTTATACTAATAGCTCACATTTATGAAGCCGTTACTATGTGTATCAGGCACTGATATAAATGTCTTTATATAAAATAGTGTTATTTTAAGGATTATTGAGCTCAGGGAGATGTGTGGACCAAACAGTCTCTGTCCCAACTACTCGACTCTGTTCTTGTAATGAAAGCAGGCATAAGCTGTAAGTAGTAGATGAGTGTGACTTTTCCAAAACAACTTTATTTACAAAAGCAGGTTGCAGGCTGTATTTGGCCTGTGGGCTGTAGTTTGTGGACCGCTGATCAAGATAAAAGAGTTATCATAACATGTTTGAGTTTGAAGATAAATCAGTATTCTTTCAGCTTAATCTCATTTTTGTAGGTAATGAGAAAACTGAAGTACAAAAAAAGTCAAAGACCTCTCAAAACGTAAATGATGCCAGAAATAGAACAGGAAGCCAGGTTTCCTTGACTCTTCAAGGTCTGTAGCCACCACACCTTGATGATATATTTTGAAAGAGCTTGGTTGTCATCTTAATGCTGATAAAGTTATCCCAGACGTAAGGCCATAGCCTGGATACCTTGGCCTGATAATATGATAAGAAACGCAGTAGAAATAGAATGTGGGAGAGCAATATGTCCCACAGTAAAGACTTCTCTTATTGATGGCAGGTAGACATTTTAGGGGCTGTGGCTCCACCTTAGGCTGTGGGTCTGGATTCCTTTATTCTGGTGGATTCTCCTCACTCCGTGTAGGTGAAATAAATCACTGCCTATTAGAAGTATATTCATATGAATCAAAGGAGACACTAGGAAGGCGTGTCTAATTATGTCCTCATGCCTGTGTGTCTTATGTCCTATTTACATGTTGTTTTTGTTTGAGTTGTAAACCACAGCTAGAGATAAATTTGAACTGGGTCTAAGTCTGCATTCATTCCCAATTTAGAATCCAAACGTGTGCTGGTCTAACTTAGTTCAACCATATGTTGTCAAAAGAGCAATTTAATAGGCATGCTTATAATTTATATTTAAATTTAAATCAATATTTTATAAGAACTGTCCTGAGACAGGGAAACCCTGGTGGTGTAGTGGTTAAGAGCTGTAGCTGCTAACCAAAAGGTCGGCAGTTCGAATCCACCAGGCGCTCCTTGGAAACCCTGTGGGGCAGTTTCCTTTAGGGTCGCTATGAGTTGGAATTGACTCGATGGCAACGGGTTTCTTTTTTATCCTGAGATAACCAAAATTCTGAATTTCTCCCAAAACAATTAGTGTTCTATTTTCATTCATGAATAATATTTAATATAGCTTACTTTTTAAGATAAAACTTTTAATTGAATCTAGGAAAATGGCTGAGTTTTATGAAGCAGAGGGGGAAATGAGTATATGACTGAGGAATCAACTTTAAAAAACATTCAGAGAAAGTTGGAAAAAGAAAACAAATGGTACAGAGGAGTGCTCAGAGAGCTAGCTGGAAAAACTGAATAACCGAGAGAGCCGGAGATTCAAGAGGAAAGCGTTTTAAGAAAAAAAAAAAAAAAAAAGTGAACGTTGAACAGTATCAAAAGCTGTGGAAACTACCACTAGTCGTGGCATTTAAGAGGCGTTTTGTGATGTTGTTAGTGCAGTTTCAAGATATTAAGGCAGAAGCTAGTTTATAGATGTCTAAGTAGTGAGAAAATAGAGCAGTAAGCAGTAATTTCAGAACTTTGTCAAATGAATCCTGTAAGAGTAGCAAGGTTAAGTACATTTCTTTTTCTGGGAAGAGATAGCTGTTTATTTCTGAAGATCAAATGGAAGGAGCTAATAGAAAAATGACATAGTAATAACTAATATTATTTTGAGAAGTTGAGAGCTCTCAATTAGAATTTCTATACTTACGTGTACTTTAGGGAGCCCTGGTGGCATAATGGTTAAGCACTCAGCTGCTAATCAGAAGGTTGGCAGTTTCAACTCACCAGCTGCTCCACAGGGGAAAGATGTGGCAGTCTGCTTCTGTAAAGATTTACAGCCTTGGAAACCCTATGGGGCAATTCTACTCTGTCCTAAAGGGTCACTCTGAGTCAGAATCAATTTCACAGCAATGGATTTGGTTTATACTGCACCAACAGGTTACCTACAAAATAACTACAGTTAGACTGAGGTTAGACTTCAAGCATCTAAAGACAATAGGGTAACATACCCAAACTGATGAACATAAATAACTGCCAGTCCAAAAATGTTATATGAAACCAAACCATTGTTCAAGTATAAGGAAAAAGGAATAAAGAAAAAGGCATTTTCAAATATACAACATCAGCAAGAAGAGTGAGCCAGAAGGAAGGCATGGTATATGAGAAATAGCAGTGAGCACAGAAGGTTGAGAAAATACTAGTAACTTTAATTAACTCTTTTTTTGTATTAAATCATTTTTTTTTTTTTTTTAATTACAAAACCAAACCAAACCCGTTGCCGTCAAGTCGATTCCGATTCTGGTGGTGTAATGGTTAAGTGCTACAGCTGCTAACCAAAAGGTCGGCAGTTCAAATCCACCAGGTGCTCCTTGGAAACTCTATGGGACAGTTCTACTCTGTCCAATAGGGTCGCTATAGGGTCACTATGAGATGATTACAAAACCAGTAAAGTTAAATTACATGCAAGTAGTATAATGGGGTCAGGCATTCATTGTGTAGCTGGAGCATACTAGTAGCAGGAGCTTGGAAATATTGAAGCACTTAATTGTGTTACACTAATTTATAATCAACAATATTATTATGAAATTAAGGGTAATACCTAAAAGAATAGAAATGTAAAGTTTTCAAAGTAGAAAAGGAGAAAAAAGGACTCCAGAAATACATATCAATCCAATAGGAACATTAAGTGAGGGGAAAAAAAAAGAAACAAGGAAAACAAAAATACAAGATAAGATGGTAAAAATAAAAAAGATGAAATGGATCAGTAATCACACCCGATGTAAACAGACTAAGCATACCTATTAAAAATCAGAAACTATCAGATAAAAGGAAACAACCTAAATAAAAGCTGTTTGTAAAAGACTCAGAAAATGCATAACAACACAAACAGAATGTAAGGGAATCATTTATATCTATCGAGAACAGTGCTTACCACGTACTGGCATTTAATAAATGTAACTTATCATTTCACACTTTTCTTCTTGATGATAATATGTTCTTACATTAAAATTATTAGGTTCTTGTGCATTTCAAAATGTAGAAACAGAGACAAAATGAAGAGAAATGCCTTATGATATAGTATTGTTCCTTTCTGCACAAGGTCAACATTTTGCAAAGCATGGTGGTAGAGGCTATAAATCACATCTAGGCAGCATCACAGAAATACACTGCTGTAAATACACTTCAGACCTCTAGTTTAATCTGCCAAGCAGTGTGCTAGTCACTAGGCTTGCAAGAAAAGGAAAACATGGCACTCCCTGCTTTGTGGAGATTGTAGTCTGGGGTAGAAGTTCTTAACCCGGTAGGTGGACCTAGAGAGAGATTCATATTAGGCTTCAGGAAAACCTTGGACTCATGAAATGATGCACAGAAATGTGGGTATGTGCAGTTTTCAGTATTATAGGTCAAAAATCTTACATCAGATTCAGGAAGGCTTGATATCTCCCTAGATTTAGTACCCACACTCTAGGGTCAGTTTGCTAATATCTGCCCCTGGAACTTACGGGAGGAAATTGAAAGGCAGCAGCTTTCACACTTTCTGATTTTTCCTATTTATAATTTAACTTAGGAAATTACATTTCTCATTTCCCAATAATTGTCATCCTGAAAGATGGTTTTTTTCCTCACTCTCTTTGGGGGTAAAGCTGCCCTCACAGAATCCAACTCATAAGGTTTAAGGCTCCTGACAACCAATTTTCAAATTAACTTTTATGGCCCATTCTCAATTATACTTGTAAATTAGACAGAGTGGTTGAGGGATAAAAAGAAACACCCAGATAATCTCCAAACCTCATTTTAGTCAATGATTACTGTACTTTTCTCATTCTTCTTCTTCTTCTTTTTTAACAAGAACTTAAATTCCAAAAATAAGTCACTTAGATTTCACTTCCATCTACTGTCCCTCTCTCTCCTGTAGTGAAGTTGTTAATGACCCGAAGCAAAAGACCCAGGACCTTGTAAAAGGCTCAAGGAATTTAAACATA
>NW_004443985.1:17334668-17336117 GCF_000243295.1 Trichechus manatus latirostris
TAAAAGCCTACATTGCCTTGAAGAGACTGTTGGTGGAATTAAGGACATCAAAGACAATTCTGGCAAGGACTCAGAAGGAAGTGAGGAGAGCTGTTAGACTGGAGAAGGCGCAGATGACGAGAAGCAGCAGCAGAGGACAGTCAGCAGCAGAACCAGGAGACCGGCACGAGACAGTGCTAGAGGCGACCCGCGGAGCGAGAAACCTGAGTGCCTTTGCACAGGAGACTTCCTGGCAGAGTGGGGTGCCTCTGGGCACTAATCAGTGGAGCTAGGCTTGCCGACCTACAGAGCAAGAGAACTGAGTGCCTTCCAGCTGAAGTTTGCTGGCGGAGTAGGGTGCCCCCAGGCACTTATTGGTGGAGCTACAGAGCTTTGGAAGACTTTCCCAACAGGGTAGACACAGGTGGTGAGGTCCGAGGGGCCAAGAGGCCAAGGAACCAGGAAGCAGAACTGCCTTAGTCCCAAAGGGTATGGCCACGACCTCTGGGGTTTCAGAGGGTGGAGTCAGCACTCAGATGGGCTAGGAGACTGGGTCCCCCCAAAGCCGAGGGAGAAGAGTTGCCGCTACAGTTGGCCCATAAGGTGGAGCTGAAGCCCAGGGCATAGGGGCCACCACTCAGAATCCGGAGAGTGTGGCCAATACCTAGAGTCTGGAGGACAGGGCCATTATGTAAATGGTCTCAGAGAACAGAGGATTACTTTCAAGCCTTGAGGACTAATGTGTTCTGCTGACTTGCTTGGTGCCTATTATGCCTTTTTTCCCTCTAATTTCTCCTATTTGTAATGGAAATGTCTAACTGTGCCTGCCTGCTTTGCCACTGTATTTCGGAAGCAGATAGCTCGTATTCTAGGTTTCACAGATGAAGAGGAAGTTTTGGATTTTGGACTTGGAGTTGATTTAAGACTTTTGCTATGATATGATGTGATAAATGTGTTTTACACGTGGCAAGGACATGAATGTTGGGGAGCCAAAGAGTGGAATGTCATGGATTGAATATTGTCCCTCAAAAATATGTGTATCAATTTGGCTAGGCCATGGTTCCCAGCGTTGTGTGATTGTCGACCATTTTGTCACCTGATGTGATTTTCCTATGTGTTGTAAATCCTGTCTCTATGATGTTGATGAGATGGGATTAGCAGCAGATATGTTAATGAGGCAGGACTCATTGAATTGTGTCTTGAGCCAAGATCTTTTGAGATATAAAAGAGAGAAGCCAGCAGAGAGACATGGGGACCTCATACCACCGAGAAAGCAGTGCCAGGAGCAGAGTGTGTCCTTTGAACCCAGGATCCCTGCACCTGAGAAGCTCCTAGACCAGAGGAAGATTGATGACAAGGACCTTCCTCCAGAGCCGACACAGAGAGAAATCCTTCCACTGGAGCTGGTGCCCTGAATTTGGACTTCTAGCCTCCTAGACTGTGAGAGAATAAATTTCTCTTTGTTAAAGC
>NW_004443985.1:17336217-17337416 GCF_000243295.1 Trichechus manatus latirostris
AATTAGAATCACCTCGTGCCGTTTGCTTTTCTAAGCCTAAATTTTCTAATCTTTTAAGTGGGCTATGATGGCATCATCATCATCGTCATCAAAACTTATAGGGCCATTGGGAGGACAAAATGAGATAATATATCTAACATGGTTGTAAAAATGGCTTGGGGGCAGTGTCTGACTTCCTCCAACCCTACAAGGGGGAAGCAGAACCAAGATCAGCATCGCAAGGCTGACTTCCCAGAGGTGGAGGCCAGACAAGCCTCCTTTCTCTGCTGTCTCTACCAATTCTGACACCAAATGTCCCTCCCACAGCACTCTCTGCTGGGTTAGATATTTCATTGCATTGGCCACACAGAACTCAAAGACCATACTCACAATTATGGGGTTTATTGTAAGGGAAGTAACAATTACAATTCAGGCTCAAGAACACTCAGGATACAGTTCTTCCATCATGATAGCCATTCCCCAGCTGTGCTTAGAGGCACGCCTCTCCCTGGCCCTCAATCTCTGCCCAAAGGCACTTAGCTTTCTCTCTCTGTGGGCCAGAAAGCCCATCGCGCTGTCTTCTGCTGCCGAGTCTCTGCTGGTTAGTCTCTCCTTCCTTGGTGGTGGTGGATTCCTCTCCTTTGCTCTGGAATTGGCTCTCTTTTAAGGCAAAACTGACCCTTGGATTACCCTATCACACAGTCCTGCCCAATCACCTGGGTGGGAGTTACAAGACCATGCCTAGAAAGGCCACATGAAAGTAATTAATCAGTAATGAATCACACCACAATGGTTAACACAGTTATTGGACCATTATCAAGAAAGTTTAATAAATATTTAGTAAAGGAAGTAGTTTTCCTCTTAACTATCCAAATAACAGCAATCCTTTCCTTTCTCCCACTTTTGTGTAGTAAATACAGTACTTTATCAGTTTCCTCTATTCACATATTTCTGAGGATCTCTAACAAACACTTACTTGATACTATAAAGCAATAAGAATGTGCGATCTATAAGTACGTGCAAACCAGGAACTAATCTTACAAATAAAGTAGCAAGTAGACAACACCAGGCACAGAAGAATACATAAAGCCTGATTCCATTGATACAAAGTAAAAAGTAGGCAAAACTCAATCACTGACCTCCCATGGAAGGGAAGGTAGCAATTGGAAGGGAGTACTGGTAATGTTCTTCTTCTTGATCTAGGTGCTTTTTACATGGGT
>NW_004443985.1:17338761-17339544 GCF_000243295.1 Trichechus manatus latirostris
TAATCCATAATTTGTTATGATCCATACAGTCTAATGCCTTCGTGTAGTCTGGAGCCCTGGTGATGTAGTGGTTAAGAGCTCAACTGCTAATGAAAAGGTCAGCAGTTAGAATCCACCAGCTGATCCTTGGAAACCCCATGAGGCAGTTCAACTCTGTCCTATAAGGTCACTATGAGTCGGAATTGACTCGATGGCAATGGAAGCCAAACAGAAGTTTAGCTTAATTATAAAAGAATATCTTCCTTGAGCGTTGAGTTCTTTTAAATAATTATCTATATGAGATCAATTGACAACAGCAACTCAAAAGGTTAGATGAGAAGCTTAGGGAGCAGTGAGTTTGTGTTGATGCTGGTAAAACAATTTGGAAAAGGATATCAAGAAAGGTAACACAACTTGAAGAATATAACCAATGTCACTGAAGTGTACATGTCAAAATTGTTGAATTGATGTATGTTTTGCTGTATATATCTACCAAAAATAAAAAGAATGTTCTTTTTAATTTTTAAAGCAGATCCATTCTGTATATTACTGTTCTGTCTCCTGACCATACGAGATGATGCCCCATTACTGGCCAGTCTTTCCTGCCTTTATAACTTGTCCCTACTCTTCTCATAATTTTGTCCTACATGTGGATACAGGGCTCTCCCTGTAGCTCCCAAAGCATAGAGCAGAGCAGGCTGTAATAAGACTTTCCATGGCATGGGGAAAAACAGGAAGAATTTTACCACATGCAGAAAATGTGAAAGTGGCTAGAAGATAGACAATATCCAAGACTCCATGGCT
>NW_004443985.1:17351775-17386978 GCF_000243295.1 Trichechus manatus latirostris
TGACTACTAACCAAAAGGCTGGTGATTCAGACCCACCCAGAGGCTCCAAGGGAGAAAGACCTGGCAGTCTGCTTCTGTAAAGATTACAGCCTAGAAAACCTCCTGTTCTTTAATCGTTGTCTGTTTTCAGTTGCACTCTGTCCCATGGGGCAGTTCTACTCTGTCCCATGGGGTCGCTGTAAGTCATAACTGACTCAAGGGCACCCAACACGAACAGTGTACTAGCAGTCACCCACATATTTTGTATTCGTTATTTAATTTGATCATTAAGATATTCCTGTGTGGCAAATACTGTTATTATTCTGATTTATAGGTGAGGAGATTGCGTCTCAGAGAATCTGAATAAATTTCCCAAGGCCACACTGCTAGTAAGTAGCAAAACGGAATGCAAATCCAGGCCTTTATGACTCCAAAACAAATGCTCTTAAGCATCTAGTCCCTATATTGTTACTCTTCCAGTGACTGCCAAACTTATTCGGGGAAAAAAACTACTTTTAGTATCTTAAATTTCTCATTTTCTGTTTACTGTTTAATCACTTTAATGTGCCTAATACACTGATATAGCCCTATTTATGGCCATTAAAGACCTACTCCATTTAACACTCTATCATAGCTCAAACTTCTGCGGTGTTTGACAATGTTGACGGTGAGAAAACACCTTCCATTTTGGATTTCTGTTTTCTCTTAGCCTTCTCTGATATTGTGTTCTACTAATGCCATTTTTCTCATTCTTTTTTTTTTTCCTTCTTTCCCCATATCGTGTCTTTGGATATCATGTGCTATGTAATCCTCTGAGTATCTCATCCTTGTCCAAAGTTCAAATACCATCTGTAGGTCAGTGTCTCCCTTTTATAAACATGGAACTTGAAGTCTCTCTTAGTAGTCAGATCTGAATTTCCAGCTGCCTGAGGGTCATCTCTATCTGAAGGCCCTTAACGTAATCAAAGTATCCATAAAACCATTATTTCACTCAAATCTTCATTCACTCAGTTTGACTTGTCTTAATGACATAACCATCCACTCAATTGGCCAAAATGCTTTGGCTTCTACTTTCCCTTTATCTTCCATAATCAACTAATCACCAGATCCAACTGATTGTGTTTCAATGATGTCCCACTTCTTTTTTCTCCTTTCCATTGTCTCTACCTGTACTACTAATTTCATCATCTCTATTTGTGAATATGTCTATCACAGTAACTTGGATTACTTGCCTCTAATCATTTCCTCTTCAGTCCAGCCTTTACCATGATATGACAACATTGCAAAAACGGGCCTTTATTCAAAAACTACCTGTGGAACACCTTTCTTTTTTTTTTTTTAAACCCCACTCAGCATCCATTCACTTCCTTCTTGATCACAGTATTGCTGATTTCCCTTTGTTGAACAATTCTATCACTACCTGTTGGGCCGCAGTGGTTAAACTGTTCAGCTGCTAACCAAAAGGTCAGAAGTTCAAACCTACTAGCCTTTTCTTGTGGGAAAAAAATGTGGCAGTCTGCTTCTGTAAAGATTTACAGCCTTGAAAACCCTATGGGGCAGTTCTACTCTGTCCCGTCGGTTGCTATGAGTTGGAATCAGCTGGACAGCAGTGGGTGGTGGTGGAAGCCTATCCTCAGTTGCAGAAAGTAGATGACTCAAGCCTGGCCAGTTAGCAAATGGCCATGGTGATTGGTTTAGAGATAAGACACAGAGACACTTAGCTCTAGACCCATTCAGGCTTGAGTTAGAGCATGGGTTCTCAACAAGAGTGATGTCACCTGCAAGGGGAAGAAAATGAGTTATTGGAGGATTTAAAAAATCTTAGGTATTTCAATGGTTTGTGATTCTTCATTGATAAACCCTATTGCTCACCTCTACTTGAAAAAATTTATTTCATGATTCCCTGAAAGGGGAGCAATTAGAACACATATATAAAAAGATTCCTCAGGGGAACAATAATGAAACAGTATTGATCGACACTGAGCTAGAGTAATTAAAAGTGAGAGGTATTATCAATTCCTGTAGTACTAGGATCTGAAAAAAATCCAGGTTGGAACTACTGCCACCTTTTAGTACCACGAAGATATAGGATGTCTGACAGCAGAGTCAAAAAAAGAAAGCCAACCATGGGATGAAGGGGAGAGGTTGGGTTCTGATGGCATTCTTTGCGACTCTGAATCAAGCTATTTCCAAAGGGAGAAATAATGTTGGACTTTTTAAGTATGTAGGCCAATAAATTCTCATTTTTACTTAAGCCATTTTGGGATATATTTTCTATTACCTTCTACAGTAACAGATCTTTATGATATTCTGATGCTGTTTCAGGTTTTAGATAATTCCCTTCTACTCATTTTCTTTCTTCTTCTTTCTTTTTTTTTTTTTTAAATTATGTATTACACATTCATACCTGTTTGTCTTTGCTCAAGTTCTTTTCTTCGTCCATAATGTTCTTGAGTTCTGTCTGTCTGGCAAACTCCTTATTTTGTAAATTAGGGTAAATAATGACCTCATAGACTTCTGTGAATTACTTCCACTCCACATTGTAGTAGAAATTTATTCACGAGTTAGTTTTCATATGTAAACATTTTTTAAAAAATTTTATCATGTCCGTTTCCCTGGTTGTGTAGTGGTTAAGAAGTACAGCTGCTAACCAAAAGGTCAGCAGTTCAAATCCACCAGGCGCTCCTGGGAAACCCTATGGGGCAGTTCTATTCTGTCCTTTAGGGTCGCTATGAGTCTGAATTGACTCGATGGCAATAGGTTTGGTGTGTTTTTTTTTTGGTATTTCCTAGTGAAATTGTGAGATTTGGGAGTTTATGGACACTGTTTTATTAAATTTTCTATCTCCAGGTAATAGAGTGCTTTCAAAATAAGAAATGCTGAAAAGCACAGATTTAATTGCATTTTTTAAAGACATCCTTTTCTCTGCTTGTTTGCATCATGTCTTCAACCAGAATTAATAGTGAAAGTTTATATTTGCAAATTAAGTATAAAATTCTATAGGATTTATATGTATGCATTTAGGATATTTTTTCTCACTTGATTTTTCCATCTGCCTTTCTCTGTGTTTGCCTAGGTTTGACTTAAGAGCCAGGTTTAGCTGAAATAATACATCAGTAAATATATCTGATAATATTCTTTTAAAAAGGACTTCCTATGTATAAAATCATTGCAAAGAAAAGACTAGTAGTTCTGATTTCATAAAATTTAACAGCTCTTCAAAATTAAAAACTTCATAAATAAAATAAAAATCTGAAATAAATGTTTTTAAATATAACAGAGATAATTAAAACTCTTAATATATAAATTGTGCATAGAAATCAATGAGAAAAATAATAACCTCCCAATTAAAAATGAGTAAACAACATTTTACACCAATACAAAAATGGGAAGTAAAACAATGAAAGAATGTTGAACCTTACCAATCCTAAAAATACTATGAATGAAAACATATGTAATTTTCACGTACAAATTTTGAGAACATTAGAGAAAATGTTCCTGATGTTAAGATGAGAAAGATAAACGACTACTAGCAGTTTAAATTCATTTTCCTTTCAAGCAACCAGTTCGACGAGAAATATCAAAACATTTAAAGTTATTTATTTTCTTTGACTCAATAATTATGCTTCTAGGAATTTGCCTTAGGAGAAGTAATCAGCAATCCAACTGTGGGGTTAATTGAAGTATTATTTACAAAAGTAAAAGAAAACCTGGAAATAACATAAATGTTGAAAAATTGATAATTGACACATTATAGCTGTAAAATATAAGCATTAAGTTATATTTTCAAAAAGATTTTATTTGTGCAATAATGATGAAGTTATTATGTAAAAGTCACTTATTACATGCTAAGATTTATGGTAAGGGTTTTTACATTTTTGCTCTTAAAATTCTAACAACCAACCAGTAAAGACATTTTGTTGTTGTTGTTGTTTTACCCATAGTAAAACAAAGCTCAGGGAGGTGTTCGTTCATACAATAAATGATTTGTGGAGGCTGGATTAAAAATTCAGGAAGTTGTCTCTGGAGCCCTCTTTTAACCTCTGCACTATACTATCGCTAAATTGGTTAATGATCACAGTCTAATATTGTGAGAAAAAAAAATTGAGAGAGTGTGCTGTTGTAGATTGAATTGTTTCCCCTCAAAAATTATGTTGAAGTCCTAACCCCTGGTACCTGTGAATGTGAATTTGTTTGAAAATAGGCTCTTTGAAGAAGTTCACATGAGGCCATACTGGAGTAGGGTGAGCGCTAATACCATCTGAGTGGTGTCCTTATAAAAGAGGAAGAGAGACACAGAGAGACAGACAGAGGGACGAATACTATGTGACAAAAGATTTATGCTGCAGCTGTAAGTCGACGATGCCTGGGGACACCAGAATCTGGGAGAGACAAGAAAGGATCTTCCCCTGAAGCATTTGGAGAGAGCATAGCCCCACTGGCAAGCTGATTTGGGTTTCTAGCCTCCAGAACTGTGAGGCAATAAATTTTTGTTCTTATAAGTCACCTGCTTTGTGGTATTTGTTGCAGCAACCCTAGAAAACTTGGATATGTATTTAATATAGTATAAAATCCTTGTTGTTGTTTTTAGGTGCTGTTGAGTCGGTTCCAACTCATAATGACCCTATACATGACAGAACTATACACTGCCTGGTCCTGTGCCATCGTCGCAATTGTTACAATGCTTGAGCTGATTGTTGCAGCCACTGTGTCAGTTCATCTTGTTGAGGGTCTTCCTCTTTTTTGCTGACCCTCTACTCTACCAAACATGATGTCCTTCTGCAGGGACTGATCCCTCCTGATAACGTGTCCAAAGTATGTGAGATGAAGTCTCACCATTCTCACTTCTGATTAGCCTTCTGGCTGTACTTCTTCCAAGACAGATTTGTTTGTTCTTCTGGCAGTCCATGGTATATTCAATATTCTTCACCAAACCCATAATTCAAAGGCATCAATTCTTCTTCATTAATCATTATCTTATTCCTTCCTTATTCATTGTCTAGCTTTCACAAGCATATCAGGCAGTTGAAAACACCATGGCTTACTAGTAAAAATGTTTTTCAGAGTCTTATCTCTACTTGGATCGGATTCTATTACAGTGCAAGTGGCTATAATCCCCGGATTAATGTACTGCTTGGCCAATCAAATAGGACATCAAGCCTCCATTGATTTTTGGGGGGATTTGCAGATTTTCTCTTACTTATTTGGGGTCTTGTAATGTCTGTTCCTGCTGACGACATAAAATTCCACCCCACTGGCCATGGCTACCTTTTTCTCTTGGATATTTCTTGGATATCTTTTTTGTCTTGGATATCAAGGCTGGTTCTGAATGGTAAGGTGCCAAGAAGGGAAGTAGAAAGAATGGAAAACTGACTTGTGGAAAGACTCACTTCTGAAAGGCTAAAATATATTGGTTGATTACAGAGAAAGGAGGGACACACTCAGAGTGTCTTATCCTTGAAGTTTACCAAAGACAGGATGGATATAATTCAAAAGTGAGTTCATTCATCGATGACTGTCACCATGGACCCTTTAATTATTTTAAAATAAAGGTAGCTAAATGCATTTTGGTTTTGTTCTAGACCTGGCTATGATTTCGCTGGGAGCCTGTCATTTAGATTTAAACTCTTCTTAGGTATTTTCAACTCTTAAATAGAATATAGTTTTGACTTTATAACTATATATATATGTTTATGTATATAACATATATAAATATATATAAATGTGTATTATATACATACATACGTATATGTGTATATGATCAAAATAGTTTGATGTTCTTATTTTAACTTTTAGACGTGAAAAACTGGGACAAGGTCTTGTCCTCTTAAATTTTATTTATAATTCCTTCTGCCCTTCCTTTGAAGAATGCTTTGTTATAGCCAGGATTACCACATGAATAATTAAAGTTTTAAATGTACCGGGCAGAGATAAGTAAATAATTACAAGCAAAAACTCATTGTTATTTCAAGTAAAAGCAGCTGCAGAGAAGAATTTAAGATGGTGCTGACTTTCTTAAGAAAGGACAAGTATCCTCCTCCTTTTTACATTTGAGTGTACGTTTTGAAAATGGTGAATACCGTGGAGATTAACACAGGAGCTGCTTTTCCTTTTTTGTTTCAAATCCACTAGTAGAATATCTTGGCACCCTTAGAGCTGCACAGTGTGGTTTTCTGGGTTATTATTTCCTTTCTGGCAGTATTTTAATACAAGTACAGAAAATGGAAAAATCACCTTTATTCCATCCTATTGCAGAAGTGCTATGGGATTAATCAATTTGCAGTTACAAAAGTTTTCCTAAATTATTAAGCAAACTTCTAAAATTTATTAATTTGCAATCTGAAGAAGGCTTTTGGCTGTATTTGTTTGCCCTGTGGCTGAGATAAAACTGAAAACTCACAGGAGAAAATGAATTGGCCCCAAATTCATATTCTACGTGGTAATACTTTTGTAAGCCATCATTAAAGTCACCAGGTTTTAATTCTCCAACGTGGCCTCTTTTTGTCACTACTCCTTTCTTCAGAACATTCTGAGTCTGGGTTAGGGTTAGGGTTAGGGTTAGGGTTCCCCTTCATAAACTCTTGTCTCATTGGCTTTCTCCCTGCTGCCTCTGTGGTGGCTCCTCATTTATCCTCTCTGCTCCTTCAGTGCTTTACCTGGTGAGTGATGATTGTGTATCTCACCTTCAGTGAACTTAACTACTTGTCATGGATTAAATTGTGTCCCCCCAAAATATCTGTCAACTTGGCTAGGCCATGATTCCCAGTATTGTGTGATTATCCACCATTTTGTCATCTTATGTGATTTTCCTGTGTGTTGTAAATCCTACCTCTATGATGCTAATGAGGCAGGATTAGACACAGATATGTTAATGAGGCAGAGCTCAATCTACAAGATTAGGTTGCGTCTTAAGTCAATTTCTTTTGAGGCATAAAAGACAGAACAAGCAGAGAGACAGAGGGACCTCCTACAGCAAGGAAGCAGAGCCTGGAGAGGTGTGCATCCTCTGGACCCGGGGTCCCTACGCTGAGAAGCTCCTAGACCAGGGGAGGATTGATGACAAGGACTTTCCTCCAGAGCCAACAGACAGAAAGCCTTCCCTTGGAGCTGGTGCCCTTAACTTGGACTTCTAGCCTTCTAGATTGTGAATGAATAAATTTCTGTTTGTTGAAGTCATCCACTGTGGTATTTCTGTTATACCAAAAAAAAAAGCCAAACCCATTGTCATCGAGTTGATTCTGCCTCACAGTGACTGGCTTCTCTTAAAAAAACAGGTTTCAGTGTTCTTTTAATTTTTTTGTTATATCACTGTCGTTTTCTTTAAATAATTTATCAAACAAGGATGGCAAACTACGCTGTTAATGTTTTAGAATTTTTATGAAGAAGTTATGGCATTTATGTGAAGGAAAGGAAACTGATCTCTGTATTTTTTGGCCCATGCATGGAAGGTATTGGCAAAAAACGAGGCTCTGGGAACTGACAGAATACCAATTAAGATGTTTCAGCAAACAGATGCAGCACTGGAACTGCTCACACGTCTATGCCAGGAAATTTGCAAGACAGCTACCTGGGCAACTGACTGGAAGAGATCCATATTTATGCCTATTCCCAAGAAAGGTGATCCAACCGAATGCGGACATTATTGAACAATATCATTAATATCACATGCAAGCAAAATTTTGCTGAAGATCATTCAAAAGCAACTGCAGCAGTATATTGACAGGGAACTGCCAGAAATTCAAACTGGATTTAGAAGAGGACATGGAACGAGGGATCTCATTGCTGATGTCAGATGAATCCTGCCTGAAAGCAGAGAATACCAGAAAGATGTTTACTTGTGTTTTATTGACTATGCTAAAGCGTTGGACTGTGTGGATCATAACAAATTATGGATAACCTTGTGGAGAATGGGAATTCCAGAACACTTGATGGTGTTCATGAAGAATCTGTACATGGATCAAGAGACAGTTGTTCTAACAGAACAAGGGGATACCGCATGGTTTAAAGTCAGGAAAGGTGTGCACCAAGGTTGTATCCTTTCACAATACCTGTTCAGTCTGAATGCTGAGCAAATAATCCAAGAAGCTGGACTATATGAAGAAGAACGGGGCATCAGGAATGGAGGAAGACTCATTAACAACCTGTATTATGCAGATGACACAACGTTGCCTGCTGAAGGTGCAGAGGACTTGAAGCACTTACTGATAAAGATCAAAGACCAAAGCCTTCAGTATGGATTACACCTCAACATAAAGAAAACAAAAATCCTCACAACTGGACCAATAAGAAGCATCATGATAAACGGAGAAAAGATTGAGTTTGTCAAGGATTTCATTTTATTTAGATCCATAATCAACACCCATGGAAGCAGAAGACAAGAAATCAAAAGACTCATTGCATTGGGCAGATCTGCTGTAAAAGACCTCTTTAAAGTATTGAAAACCAAAGATGTCCCTTGAGGACTAAGGTGCGCTTGACCCAAGCCATGGTGTTTTCAGTCACCTCGTATGCATGCAAAAGCTGAACAGTGAATAAAGAAGACCAAAGAAGAATTGACGCCTTTGAATTGTGATGTTAGAGTAGAATATTGAATATATCATAGACTGCCAGAAGAATGAACAAATCTCTCTTGGAAGAAGTACAGCCAGGATACTCCTTAGAAGCAAGGATGGAGAGACTTCGTCTTATGTACTTTGGGCATGCTATCAGTAGGGACCAGTTCCTGGAGAAGGACATCATGCTTGGTAAAGTGGAGAGTCAGCGAAAAACAGGTAGACCCTCAACGAGATGAATTGACACAGTGGCTGCAACAGTGGGCTCAAGCATAGCAGCAGTTGTGAGGATGGCGCAGGACTGGGCAGTGTTTCATTCTGTCGTGCATGGGGTCGCTATGAGTTGGAACCAACTCGACAGTACCTAACAACAACGTATTTGAATTATAAAATTCCATTCAGGGATATTAGTAATAACCCAAAATAAAGAAGAAAGTGTAGTTTGGAGTAAATTATTTTTCAATATAGTAGTTGCTTCAGTGTTGTTGGCACCTAAAAGTAGATTTACTTTTGCTTTGTACTTTAAATAACTTACAATCTTTTAGACTTGCAGTAACTCTTAAGATCACCGGAGAGCTCTTTAATTACCGTTTCAGTGCTTTAAACTACACTGTCTCTTGCTCTGTTCCCCTGACTTGAAAGTAAATGGAGCTTTCAAGAGGCCTAAAATATAGTATGGAATTGGATTATACATTGACAAAAATCTGATTCAACTAGTTGAAAAATTAAGGGTAGTTTATATTTCATTTGACTTTAAAGAACCTCATTTATCTTTCATAATTTTCTACTTTGAAATGTATTCTGAGTTAGGTGATGCTATTAACCTTCCCTAGAGATAAACAGTGTTGCTTATTTGCATGTGTGTCATGTGTGGTTTTCCTTAAAACTTGCCTGGTTTAATTTACCTTAAGAAAGCAAAAAAAAAAAAAAACAGAAAGGACAGAATAATTTCTAGGTATGTTGAGAATGTGGCTGTTTTAAATAGATACATGATACCTCGCCTCTTATATATAGGCCAACACACCCACCCACATACATACACACACAACAAACAATAGTACTTGTATATTCTCAACATCTTTTTCCATACTTCCAATTTCACCTCCTGATGGATAGCTTCCAACCATTGCTGTCCTGAAGGTTTCCAAAATCTACCTCTCTAGTTCAATTGCTCACCTAAACTTCAATCCTGTGATCAAAACTCTTTATTAATTGCCTACAGTATTAAGTTTAAAGTCTTCATTGTGGCATTCAAGGCCTTCTGCATTTTGACTCTAATCTATCATAGCAGACTCATATTAATTGGTTTCTTTCTTGTTTTGCCTGTTCCAGTTAAACTGACTTTTTCTCAAGTGCTCTCCCAACAATGATTTTACTCAGGAGATGGGTTTTGTCTTTACTGACTCCCCTGTTCAACTCTTTAAGGTTCAACTCCCACACTCAGAAACCTTAGGTTTATCCCTGTAGTTTAGTTCTAGGTTCTGGAGGAAGAAAAGAGTTTCTTTTTCCTTTGTATGACTTTCAAATTAAATGCCCTCCATGAAGCCACCAATGGGATATGTTCTCTACCTCCTTGGAGCTGTAATGCCCGTTTACGTAGAACCTCTTGGAACACTTCAAGTAGCCTTGTATTAATTTCTGTAGTTATCTTTCCCCCTTATGCTGATGCCTTGAGGACAGGGGTAGTTCTGAAATATAATATCTAACCTTTAGCTCAGTATCTTTATACCTAAACCTGCTCTTCTTAGTTGCCATAAACCCAGTAGGTCTAGCCTAGAAGGCTGAAGTCCAATCTGTCTCATCCCTATAGTCAGTAAATTAGCAAATTTTGTCTCTTTTATTATCTGAAATATCTTACGACTGGGCCTCTTACATGGCAGTCATGCTAAACTAATGGACATACGAGGGATTTCCCTCCAGTTAAACTGCTTTTCCCTCACCCTGTTAGATCAGCTTCTTCCTAATCATGCACAATGTCATTGCCTCATCCTTCCTCCTTCCATATAGAATGGGTAACTTCTTATTTACTGGGTTATGAGGGAAGTTATCTAATGGAGTCAAATTTTCCTTGTGGTTATTGTAGAAATATTAATGGATAGAACGAACAAAAGATGTGAACTTCCGTCAACCATAGTAAATAAGAATATCAGCTTAATAATATGTCTTTCTCTTGGAGGAACATTGACAAATAGAATATACTCCAGGTACTGAAACAGGAGAACGGGAGAGGAAGCAAGGAAACTTTTTTCTTTTAACCACAAGAAAAAGTTTACCCCACTTTATATCCAGAGACGACGCCTAGAAGCTTCACTTACCAGAAAACTAGAAGAGAAGACTTCTCTCTGCCACCCCTTTCAACTTCATATACCTGGGAACTGCTTTACGACGTAGTCAGGACCAGTTTATCCTCGCCTTCACCCTGTACCCATCACTAAGTAATCACCTTTCAACATCTATTCCCAATAATTCAATACAGCCCAGATTAGACTGGGGTAAGTGGTAAATGAATACTTAGCTCCCAGGATATGCGTTCAAAATTAAGAAGGAATAGATATAAAAGAGTAGTGGGAAACTCCTATTACAGATTTCTTTGCCCAACTGCTGCAAGGGAACAAAATGTCGACTTTTTCAAATTATTTGGGGGAAGAATTTGCTCTCATCTAAGCAAGAGAAATGGTTAAAAGGAGCACGACAAAAACCGTTCTTCAGTCCAACAAAATCATATTAGAAAAATGAGTGGTAAATTAGCAAAACAGTGTTAAATATAGTGTTTTGGAATTATGTTTGCCAATTCTCCTACAGTTCAAGGTTAGACAAAAAAAGGATTCTAGCAACACACAGGTAGACAGTGACAGAACCAAAGAGAACACACCTGCTCTGTCGGCAGGGTAGTCATTGGGATCGTTCATGGATATTTTCCATTCTCTATTCTCTCTGGTAGGTCCCTGGATTGTCAAACGGTTTGCTGTCACCTATTAACCGAAAAAATTAGCAGTTTGACCCCATTCAGCAGTGCCACAGAATAAAGGCTTGGCGATCTGGTTCTGTATAGATTACAACCAAGAAAACCGTATAGAGCAGTTCTACTCTGTTACACATGGGGTGACTGTGAATCGGACTCGACGGCATTGGGTTTATTCTCTCAGGGCACATAATAGAAAAGGACTTTCTGGTCTCCTTCAAGTTAAATGTGGCCCCGTGACTTTTTTGCCATTTAGATATAAACAGGAGTCACACGAGTTGCTTTAAGAGCTGGTTTTCCGTTGTTTGTGATCTCTTTCCTGTGCTGCGACAAAGATGATGTTCCAGAAGATGGAAACTCAATCAGCCTGATGCTCTGAGCAAAGATAACATTGAGTAGAAATCAGTACTGCCTAGTAATGTTGGTGTAGCCTATGATAAATTATCTGAAACAAAAAAGAAGAGTGGTATCATACTCTAGGAGCAGATAAATGATAACATGGTTTGAGAGAAAAAACAGAATTAGATACAAATTTAGAATGCATCTACTTTGTGTTCTCAATAAAATTGAATAAACCAGTAATTCATGAATAAAGAGATTAAAAAGGAATAAAGTAATAAAAGAGTTTAAAAGAAGCTGCCTGAAATGAAAGCTGAGATTAAAAGAGAGCTGGATGAGAGAGAAGGAAACTTAGTTGGAGACTAAAAATGCAAAAGTGAAATAGAAATCTTTATTGGCTACAATAAGGAACAAAATTGACACTATAGAACAGAGAAACAATACTGCAATAAGCACTCAATGCTTTCAACGTAAAATGAAGTAAAATAAATGAGCTAATGAGTCTACTAAAACAAAGAAGACTTAAAGGAGGCATTATTTGAAATACAGGGAAATAGAATGGCATTGAGAAAAAAAAATCTGATTAAAAAAATCAAAAATGGTTCTTAAGTGCGTAGTCATGTAAAGGGAGAAAATAGAAAATATTCAATATAAATAATAAAAATATTTTAACTCTAAATATTTTTTAAAAAGAAAATGCTGGCTGCAGTTGAAAATCTCATTGTGGTAACTGTATTCCAGGAAAATATAAGTGATAAAAACTAATGCTAGAAGAAGTGGTAAGCATGCCTATATCACTAACCATTAAAAAAATGTTAAAAATTTATCAAAGAATTATCTCCAACAAGGGCCCTGACCTCGGTTGGGTTTAAAGGTTATTTGTTTCAAAACTTCAAGTACATAAAGGGGAACTTCTTCGATGTACTTACAATGTTAACAGAGCACAGAAACCAATAGCAGAAAACATACAAAATATGAAATTGCACATAAATGTCAGTTAAAATATGTACATTCAAGAATCTTAAAATATAAAGTTTGAATTCAGTAAAATATAAATTGTGAACAAATAGAATTTGACTGTTTTAATATCACATCTATTTATTCAGAAAATATATTATTGTTTGTTATGTTCAAAACACATTCCTGATAAAAAGTCATACGTAATAGGAAAACACATGATACAGGCATTCTACTGAGAATGCCCGTTGTGATATGTCTACTTTACACATATGCTTGAGTCTACTCTCAGTATAAATATTATAGTTTTATGAGAACACAGGCAAAAATATTCATGTCAGCATTGTTTGCAAAATGAATGGAAGCAACATAACTGTCAACAAATAGGATGGAAAAATAATGATGTATGTGCCCTTGGTAAATAATAATATGTACACTAGTGAAACGAAGTGAAAAGAAACAGGTGCTAAAACGATTCTCAAAAGCCTATATAAAGCCAGTAAAAGCTCATCGCAGAGAATAAATGCAGTATGATACCATTTATATTGTGGTTAGCTGCTGCCGAGTTGACTCCAACTCATGGGAAACATTGCCTTGTCCTGCATCATCCTCACAATTGCTGATATGTTCAAGCCCATTGTTGAGGCCACTGTGCCAGTCTACCTCACCAAGGGTCTTCCTTGTCCTAGTTGATGCTCTCCTTCACCAAACACAATGGCTTTCTCGAGCGATCGATCCCTTCTGATGACATGTCCCAAGTTTTATAATAATGCAAAAATAATAGTACATGCTTCTAAATAAAAATTATTTCTATATATTGCCAAGTACTCATGAAATAACTTGAAAAAACAAACCCTAAATTCATAATAATGGCATTCTCTGAACTCAAGGGTGAGTAATGAGTTAGGGTGGAGGGTTCAACTACAATTTCAATATTTCTCTTAAGTCTGTTGGTTGTGCAGAGGTTTCTGTTACGTTTGTTTGTTTGTTTTGGTATGTTTTACCTTTTTACACCAAAACATATTTTCTCTTCAGTGATAATTCTTTTAGAATCTGTTACTTTTGCTGTTTTTGAAATTAATTTGTTTAATAGTATTCCTATCTGCTCATTTATTCCCTGCCTGCTGTATAGTCTTTTTCTGGGGAGGAAATATTGTAAGTATTTGAATTTCTCAGGGCCTAGTTATCTTAGTTATCTAGTGCTGTCATAACAGAAATACAACAAATGGATGGCTTTAACAAAACAGAAACTTATTCTCTCACAGTCTAGGAGGCTACAAGTCTGAATTCAAGGTGCCAACTCCAGGAGAAGGCTTTCCCTCTGTCAACTCTGAGGGAAAGTTCTTGTCATTAATCTTCCCTGGTCAAGGAGCTTCTCATTACAGGGAGCCTGGGTCCAAAAGATGAATTGTTCTTCTAGATCTTGTTTCTTAATGATATGAAATTCTCCTGTCTCTCTACTTGCTTCTCTCTTTTATATCTCAAAAGAGATTGACTCAAGATACAACCTAATCTTGTAGATTGAGTTCTGCCTCATGAACATAACTGCCTCTAACTCTGCCTCATTAACATCATAGAGGCAGGATTTACAACACATAGGAAAATCACATCAGATGACAAAATGGTGGATAATCACACAGTACTGGGAATCATGGCCTAACCAAGTTGACACATATTTTGGGGGGATACAATTCAATCCATAACACTAGAATAAAGTAAGAATTTAAAGAATAATTTAAAGAGTGGACAGCTTCACTTTTGCTGTTTAAATTTTTGTCGATTATTGTAACTGTATTCTGAATTATAACGTTCGTATATATATATGAGTTTCTTAAAAGAACTGACAGTCATTTCCACAGAAAACTTGTATACGTGTTGGTCATTTTATTGGTTATTAAAATTGCCACCCACCTGTTTAAGTTCCATGGACCCAGTTAACCATGAAAGCAATTTAAGAAGACATGCGAGTTCATTATTGATAGAAGCATCTTTTCCTCTCAACACACACAAATTTGAATAGTGGTGGAAACATCACTGTGCATTATATTTTAATGATAAAAGGGCCTTGGCTTTACCTCTGTTCCCTCCGCCAAATCATGTTTTCTTAGAATTAAATGAGATTAGAGGACTGTTTCAATTTTGTTTTTCAGAATTGTCTACCATAGTACCGTCATAATTGCATGGACTTGTTGGAGAAAATAAAAGAGCACAAATCCATGGTCAAATATATTCAGGAAAATTTTCATTAAATAAAGGTAAATGATTTATTTAATGTTTCCTAGAGCCTTTTAGGAAACCCTGCTGACGTAGTGGTTAAGAGCTATGGCTGCTAACCAAAAGGTCGGTAGTTCAAATCCACCAGGTGCTCCTTGGAAACCCTATGGAGGCAGTTCTACTCTGTCCTTTAGGATCACGATGCATTAGAGTCGACTCGATGACAATGGGTTTTAGATCCTTTTATAGTTAAAGTTGAATCTCCAAAATGGAAATGTGATCATTTTATACTCTTTTTTAAATATTATTGTTAGTATTATTTTTAATTTTAGACCAATCCATTAACGTTACTCAGTAGTTTCCGCAGAATTCAGTTTGGGAAGCCCTGATGTAACATGCCCCGAGGAGAAAGTGCTGTTGGTTGGTTACACATGCTTCTTTTTCTTCCCTCTCCACTTGCTTTTTAAGTCTCTGCTAACTCCACCACTCTGTTGAAGTGGTACATTGTACAGTGACTTTTAAATGACCAAATCTGATGACCTTTCCTGAGTCTTTATTCTCTTTGAGTACTGGGTGGCTTTTGAAACTCTTAACAATTTTATTTTTTCATTTTATCTTAATAGCTTGCATTTTTCTTAATTACAAATTATTTGACTTAATTTTCTGGAGCATGAAGAGCATATGCCTATTTGAGTAAACCAAGTGATGGAGACGTGTAAAAAGAAGCTCATAAACTCCCTTCTCCCAATCCTATACCTTCCACTGTTCTAGTCCCTAGAAATGATCAATGATTAATATTAATAGGTTGATAACTTGATTTTCTCTGTGCTCAAAGTTATAAAAACTATTTATAGATGCACAGATTGTTTCCTGGTTTTGTTCCATCATTTATAAATATTGGACAAAAGTGTACATTGTACATTTCAACTTGCTTTTTGCATGTAACTCTGTATCATGTGTTTCCTGATAGACATGATCATTCATTAATATTTTAATAATTATGTTATGTTCCACACTTATACCAATATTTATCTTATTCTCTCCTCTAGAGAGCACAAGAAAACTTGCAGTCATTATACATTCTCTCCAACTGTGTTTACTTTGATTATTATGCTGTTTCAAAGAGGCAAGTGGGAAGGAGAAGGGAACGTGAGGTCACGCTCTGCTTTTCTAAACAATTCCTTTTTCATTGGCAAGTTTTGAGGAACTTCTGCTCTGGGCTTCACACTTTGCAGAGCCCTTCTCTGGCCTCCTCTGCCATGAGGTGAGGAGTTTATGGATCAAAGGACTTGTTCTTTCATTGCTGTGTCCACCCTTCTAGACCTTGCTGTAGGCATGCAGGATCTGGAATTCCATGCTCACATAGCTTCAAGCCAGCCTGTAGGGCCTGTGAAAACCTTTTCCCCAGTCCATCTTCCCAAAGACTATGCCAGAAATCTGGCCAAAGGACAGCTGTTTTCAGATGAAGGAAAGGGTGGAGAAAGTGAATGGACTTGGGATATGTCATCTGGAGGTGTCCAGATGCCTGTAATAGGCCCCACAGGAGGAAGCTGGAGTTGGGGAGAAAAAAGTGGATGGTCCCAGTCTGGGAGCTGGGAAGTAGTGGCTAGTCTACCTGTACTTCTATGTCTTAGTGTGAAACCCTAAGAAGTCCAAGATTTCTAAATTTGAATCTCACCCTTCAGATTCTTGTTGTTGTTGTTAGGTGCCGTCAAGTCGGTTCCAACTCATAGCAACCCCTACGTACAGCAGAAGCAAACACTGCTGGGTCCTGCGCCATCCTCACAATCGTTGTGTTTGAGCCCATTGTTGCAGCCAATGTGTCAATCTGTCTCCTTGAGGGTCTTCTTCTTTTTCTCTGACCCTCTACTTCACAAAGCATGATGTCCTTCTCTGGGGACTGGTCCCTCCTGATAACATGTCCAAAGTATGTAAGATGAAGTCTTGCCATCCTCCCTTCTAAGGTGCATTCTGGCTGTACTTCTTCCAAGACAGATTTGCTTGTTCTTCTGGCAGTACATGGTGTATTTAATATTCTTCACCAACACCGTAATTCAAAGGCATCAGTTCTTCTTTGGTCTTCCTTATTCATTGTCCAGCTTTCACATGTGTATGAGGTGATTAAAAATACCATGACTTGGGTCATGTGTACCTTAGTCCGAAAGGTGACATCTTTGCTTTTTAACATGTTAAAGAGCTCTTTTGCAGAAGATTTACTTAATGCAGTAAATTGTTTGAGTTCTTGACTGCTGCTTCCATGGGTGTTGATTGTAGATCCAAGTAAAATGAAATCCTTGACAACTTCAGTCTTTTCTAAGTTTATCATGATGTTGCTTATTGATCCACTTGTGAGGAATTTTGTTTTCTTTATGTTAAAGTATAATCCATACTGAAGGTTGTAGTCTTTGATCTTCACAGTGAGCGCTTCAAGTCCTCTTCACTTTCAGCAAGCAAGGTTGTGTCATCTGCATATCACAGGTTGTTAATAAGTCTTCCTCCAATCCTGATGCCCTGTTCTTCATGTAATCCAGCTTCTCTGATTATTTGCTCAGCATACAGATTGAATAAGTATGGTGAAAGCATAACCCTGGCACACACCTTTCCTGATTTTGAACCAAGCAGTATCTCCTTGTTCTGTTTGAACAACTGCCTCTTGTTCTTTGTACAGGTTCCTCCTTAGCACAATTAACTGTTCTGAAATTCCTTTTCTTCACAATGTTATCCATAATCTGTTATGATCCGCACAGTCTAATGTCTTTGCATAGTCAATAAAACACAGGTAAACATCTTTCTGATATTCTGTGCTTTCAGCCAAGATCCATCTGACCTCAGCAGTGATAACCCTTTTTTTACATCCTCTTCTAAATCTGGCTTTTATTTCTGGTAGTTCCCTGTCAATGTACTGCTGCAACCGTTTTTGAATTATCTTCAGCAAAATTTACTTTCTGTGATATTAATGATATTGTTTGATAATTTCCACATTCCTTTGGATCACCTTGGTTTGAAATAGGCATGTCTTAAGCTGGGTTCTCTGGAGAAGCAAAACCATTGAAGCATACATGTATATATATATATATATAGAGAGAGAGAGAGAGAGAGAGAGAAACAGAGAGATATTTATCTCAAGGAAATGGCTAATGCTGTTGTGGAGGCTGGAAGTCCCAAATCCGTTGGTCAGGTGTCAGGCTGGAGGCTTCTCCTGACTTGTGTGGTTGCAGGGGCTGACAAACCCAAAACTGGCAGGTCAGGCGGAAGGCTGCTGGCTCACAGGGTTGTGGGAGCTGGTGAATCCCAGGATATGAAGATCAGGCTGAAGGCTGCTGGCTTATGGGGTTCTGGGAGCTGGCAGATCCCAAGATCTACAGGTCAGTCCCAAGAACGAGAGGTCAGAGGATGGAGAGTCAGATGCAGGACCCAGAGAGTCTGAGCTTTGCCAAAACATCCGTATATGTGTTGGATGCAGGCCACACCCCCAGGAAAACTCCCTGCTCACATCAGGTCACAAAATGAGGAATGACTACATCAGATCACCAAATGGAGGGTAATTACATTATTACATAACTGTCAAACTATATCATTTCATAACTGTGAAACCACTGAGAATTATGGCCCAGCCAAGTTAGCACACAACCTAAACCATCACAGGGCACATACATGCATCTCTTCCTATCAGTTAGCCAGGTACTTCATCATTTCTTCCATTCCCTTTAGCTACTCTTATGTTTAACAGCAAGTTTCAGAGTCTCTTCTGACATCCATTTTGCTTTTTTTCTTTCCCCCTCTCTCTTTTCTGTCTTTTTAATGAGAACTTTCTTCATGTATGATGTCCTTGATGTCATCACACAACTTGTCTGGTCCTTGGTCATTAGTATTCAATGCATCAGTCTATTCTTTAGACGGTCTCTAAATTCAGGTGTATTACACTCAAGGTTGTACTTTGGTTCTCATGGACTTGATTTAATTTTCTTCAGATTCAACTTGAACTTGCATATGAGAAGTTAATGGTTGGCCCCTGGTCTTGTTCTGACTGACGATATTGCGCTTCTCTACTGCCTCTCTCCACGGATGTAGTCAGTTTGATTCCTGTGTATTCCATCTGGCAAGGTCCACATGTATAGTCTCCATTTGTGTTGTTGAGAAAAGGTATTTCCAATGAATAAGTCAATGGTTTTGCAAAATTCTATCATGTGATGTCCCTCATCATTTCATCACCAAGGCCATAACTTTGTTTTCAACTTTTGCATTCCAATCACCAGTAATTATCAATGCATCTTGATTTCATATTTGATCAATTTTAGACTGCATAAGTTAGTAAAAATCTTCAATTTCTCTATCTTTGGCATTAGTGTTTGGTGAGTAAATTTGAATAGTTATATTAACTGATCTTCGTTGTAGACACATTATATTACCCTATCACTGACAGCTTTATATTTCAGGATAGAGCTTGAAGTGTTCTTTTTGACAATGAATGCAAATATCACTCATCTGTTAGTTTGCTGCACTGTGGTGGCTTGCGTGGTTGTGATGCTGGAAGCTATCCCACTAGTATTTCAAATACCATCAGGGTCACCCATGGTAGACAGGTTTCAGTGGAGCATCCTGACTAAGACAGACCAGGAAGGAGGACCTGGTGATCTACTTCTGAAAAAACTGACCAGTGAAAACTTTATGAATAGCAGCGGAACATTGTCTGATATAGTGCCAGAAGATGAGCCCCTCGGGTTGAAAGACACTCGAAATACGACTGGGGAAGAGCTGCCTCCTCAAAGAAGAGTCAACCTTAATGACATGTATCTTAGTCTGGGTTCTGTAGATAAGCAAATCCAGGAAAGTGTGTAAATATATATAAAAAAAATTGCTGTCAAGTCAATTCTGACTCATAGCAACCGTATACGACAGAGTAGAATTGCGCCATAGGGTTTCCAAGGAGTGGCTGGTGGATTTGAACTGCCGACCTTGTGATTAGCAGCTGAGCTCTTAACCACTGCACCACAAAGGATCCAAAGTATATAGAGATATATTTATATGAAGGAAATGGCCCACACAGTTGTAGAAGCTGGAACGTCCCAAGTCTATGGGTCAGGCTGAAGGCTTCTCCTGATTTATGTAGTCACAGGGGCTGGTGAATTCAAGATCAGCAGGTCGGACAGCAGGGCTCTGGCTAAAGGCTACGAAGATTGATGAATTTCAAGATCAGCAGGCAAGATGGCAGGTAAGCTGCTAGTTCAAGTCCGAAGAACATGAGGTCACATTATCAGGAGCCAGCTACAGGATCCAGAGCAAGCAAAAGCCCATGAGCCTTGCCAGAAAGTTCACCTATATTGGATGTAGGCCACACCCTCAAGGAAACTCCTTTTCAACTGATTGGCTACTAACAGCAGACCCCATCATGGAGATGATCCCATTATATTCAATCTCATCATGGGGGTAATCATATTATTATATGACTGCCAAACTACAGCATAATTGCCAGACCACTGGGAATCATGACCCAGCCAAGTTCACACACAACCTTTATGATCACAACATGGATGGAGTAAAGCTTACATACCTTCCTTTGCTGATGTGGTATGACTCAATATGAGAAGAAACATCTGCAAACATCCATTAATAATCAGAATGTGGAATGTAGAAAGTATGAATCATGGAAAATTGGAACTCATCAGAAATGAAATACAATGCTTGATGATCAATATCCTAGCAGTAGTGGGCTGAAATGGACTGGTATTGACCATTTTGAATCAGGCACTCATATGGCCTACTATGACAGCAATGAAAATTTGAAGAGGAATGGCATCACATTCATTCTCAAAAAAGAACATTTCAAGACCTCAGATTCTTAGGAGACTATATTTGTCAAGATACGAAAATACAATATATTTTAATAGTTTATTTGGCCCATGACATAAATATAATCTATATCATAAATAAATGAGGTAGGAATACCCCAATTTGTACTCATGCCTCAGGTTGTGCAAATATTAGGGTTGGCCAGTCAGTGGATCCTGCAGTAGATGGTTACTATGGTGACCCTCAATGAACCATGCATTGTGGTATTTACATCCTGTGTATACTCCTCTCCTTGAATCTGGGCTGGCCCTTTGGCCATCTTTAACCAATAGAACATAGCAGAAGTGACACTGTCCAGAAGGTGTAAGACGTCCTGGAAGCTTCTACTTTTGCACTCTGGAAGCCAACCACCCACCATGACTGAGAGCACTCTGTATAAGGAAGCTTGAGCTAACCACATGGAGAGGCCCCACAGAGGCTTCTGTGGCAGGAATGGAGGTGTGCTACTCAGACCTCCCTTCAAGAAGGAACTCACCATTTAGCAAAGAGTGCAGTTGACTGAGAGCCTCTAGCTAAAGTTCTTTTGGGACACACCTCAGTATTCAAGCCATGGCCATGCTTTCCTCAGACAGCCCTCAGCCAATGACTGAGTAGAGTGGGGATACCAGGGCTTGGTCATTTCTATCCAGTATTACAACCCTTACTCTGGAGCTCTTCAGTGAGTTGGCTAAGCCTTTGCCATATATGCATTGCAGTCTAAAGCTCTCTGTTATGAAATGAATTGTGTCAACCCAAAATAATTGTATTGTAAATCCTAATACCCACTCCCATACTTAGGATTCTGTCTCATAGGGGAATAGGGTTTTCTTTGTTAATGAGGCCATATCATTGTAGGGTGCATCATAAGCCAATAAATTTTGAGATTTAAGATGAGTAGATTAGACACTGAAGGAAGCATAGATAGGGGACAATAGATACCACTGCATGTGACAATTGCCAAGGAACTGAGGAACAGAAGCTGAAAAGAGACAAGGACGTTCCCCCATAGCCTACAGAGAGAGAAAGCCTTCCTTTAGTGCCAGTGCACTGAATTTGGACTTCTAGCCTCCTAAACTGTGAGAAAATAAATTTCTGTTCATTAAAGCCACCCACTTGTGGTATTTCTGTTATAGCAGCCCTAAGAAACAAGACACTCTCCTTATCCAATTCAATTTCCGATCTCTTTTCCTTTCATAGTTCCAACTCTGCATTAAGATCTATAGGCATTTTCTGCCCAATTCTGCTTTCTCCTACTTTTGTCTTTCATAGACGTTATTCATCCCTCCCCCAAAACTGCTTGCACTCTTAAATCCATCTCAGCATCTTCTTCCTGGAGGACACAACTGACATAGAAACTGAGGAACTAGCCAGCAGCAAGAACCAAGGACCCAGTAAGATGACACTAATCAAGCCTTTCCAGTCAGTCCCCAGCCATTCAAACACTCCTGTCAATGCCACATGGAGCCAAGACAAGCTGCCCTACCAAGCCCTCCCCAGATTGCAGAATCATGAGCAAATAATAAACACAATGGTTTAAGGCCAATATGTTTTAGGTGTTGTTGTTAGAGGCGCCCTGGTAACTCAGTGATTGGCTGCTAACTGAAAAGCCAGCGGTTCAGACCCATCAGTGGTTCCATGCGAGAAAGATATGGCAGTCTGCTTCTGTAAAAGATTGTTGTTGTTAGGTGCCTTTGAGTTGGTTCTGACTCATAGCGACCCTATGTACAGTACAACAAAGCACAGCCCAGTCCTGTGTAGTCCTCACAATTGGTGTTATGCTTGAGCCCATTGTTGCAGACACTGTATCAATCCATCTCATTGAGGATCTTCCTCTTTTTTGCTGACCCTCTACTTTACCAAGCATGATGTCCTTCTCCAATGACTGGTCCTTCCTGATGACGTGTCCAAAGTACGTGAGATGAAGTCTTGCCGTCCTCGCTTCCAAGGAGCAGTCTGGCTGTGTTTCTTCCAAGACAGATTTGTTCATTCTTCTGACAGCCCATGGTGTATTCAATATTCTTCGCCAACACCATGATTCAAAGGCATCAATTCTTCTTTGGTCTTCTTATTGCTTGTCCAGCTTTGACACACATATGAGGAGATTGAGAATATCATGGCTTGGGTCAGGCATATCTTAGTCCTCAAAGTTGACATCTTTTTAACACTTTCAAGAGCTCTTTTGCAGTAGATTTGCCAAGTGCAATACATTGTTTGATTTCCTGACTGCTGCTTCCATTGGTGTTGGTTGTGGATCCAAGGAAAATGAAATCGTTTACAACTTCAATATTTTCTCTGTTTATTATGATGTTGCTTATTGGTCCATTTGTGAGAATTTTTGTTTTCTGTATGTTGAGTAATCCATACTGAAGGCTGTAGTCTTTGATCCTTATCAGTAAGTGCTTCAAGCCTTCTTTCCTTTTAGCAGGCAAGGTTGTGTCATCCACATATTGCAGGTTGTTAATGAGTCTTCCACCAACCTTGATGTCACATTCTTCTTTATATAGTTCAGCTTCTCAGATTATTTGCTTGGCATACAGACTGAATAAGTATGGTGAAAGGATACAACCCTCATGCACGTCTTTCTTGATTTTAAACCATGCAGTATCCCCTTGTTCTGATTCTAGCCTTGGAAAACCTATGGGCATTTCTACTTTGTCCTGTAGGATCATTATGAGTCAGAATCGACTCAATGGCAACTTTCTTTTTCTTTTTTTGGCTATACAGCAATGAATAAATAAAAAAGAAATTGTTAACCTGGAGTGGGTGATATCATAATAAAAACCTACAACATATGGCACTGGCTTGATTTATAACTTTTAAATGTTTAAATATTTAGATATGTGTATTTGGCCTTTATATGTACATTTTCCCCAGCCCAGTGTTAGACGTGGACCTGTCATTGGTTCCCATTATGTATTGAATGGTGTCTCCCCGAAATATATGTTGGAATCCTAACCTCTATACCTGTGGGTGTAAGCTAACATAATTACTTTCTGTAATGTAATCTAATGTCATATAATCAATCAATCAGTAGAGGTCACACCAAGTGGATTCTAAATTTAACCACTTCTGAGAGCAGCACAGACACACAGACTGGAGCACAAACTGGGGAAGACAGATGCTATGTATCACTAAGAAGGAAGGAATCTACACAGCTGAGACACTAGTTTGGTCTTTTAGCCTCCAGAATCATGGGAAGATAAGTTTCTGTTTTTTAAAGCCACCAGCAAGCTAAGACGGTTCTCAGGAAACTTTGTTATGTCTTTTCTTCTTTTTTGTCTTGATTAATCTTACTTTCTCCTGTTCCTTTTCCCATCGGTGTCCTTGAAAGATTAGCCTTTGTACATCTTGATCAGAGACTCTTTTGGGAGGTACCATGAGGAAGCAATGGTAGCTTTATCTGATCGTATCCTCCAAAGATTAGGGCTTTTCCATGGTTGCTGAGAGGGTAATGGAAAGTGTTAGATGAAAATTTTGTTAAATATGTGCCTGAAACATCAGTGGTCATATTGTGAGATGTGCAGATAAAGTAATCAAAGGGCGATGGCTTTTCCTTTATATTCACATTTTTCTAACAACCAAAGGTTCAGGCCCACACCCTTCACCTGGTTCAGCCACCAGCTAGTTCTTAGTGATGATAGAAACTTCTTTTATTAAATTTAAGTGCTCTTATATGAGTGTTCTTATTGTGATTTTGGATGATTTGAGCCATACACATTTATGTCCAGTTTTGCTTTGTAAACATTTGTTTTTATTTTATTTTACTTTATTTTTCTCTCATGAGAGCTTGGAGCCTGATCACAGCCTTCGGATGCCGGTAGTCAGACACTTAAATCAATGTCTCTCCCTAGTGTGTGAACTCTGTGTAGTCTACTCTGTATCCCGTGTGTTTGCATCAAAATTCAGTGCTTTTTTTCTTTCTAGAGTATCATCTTTATTAGTGCAAAAATGACACTCAAATATTGAGAATGTTTTAGTAGTATTTTACTATGATTTATCCAGCCTGTCAACAATTGCCAAGTTTGATTTAGCAATTTTGGGGTTTTATTCAAGTGTAGAGAAAGAATTTATTGTTATCTATGGTATATAATTCCATACACATGTTATTACCAGCATGACAACTTTTCCATTAATAGGAATACTGGAGTTTCCCCCAATAATAATAGAAATTAATGGACCATAAGCAAACATTCTGAAACCAATTATGCTCCTGTAGTGAAAGATGGCATGAGTGTACATATAAACAGGCACAGATAGATTCTTTTTCCTCTGGTCCTGTAATCAAATCCAGGTATCTAATTTTCCCACTCCTTTGGACTGATATGATGAATGTTCCTTTTAAACACAAAAGATATCTAATTGTGGTAACAGATTAAAGCTTTATGATTTAGTGACTTCTTAATAAAAATTAAAACGTATTGGATTCCTACTAAGTTTAGACATTTTACTTATTTACTTTGAATTCTTATGACAATCTAGAATTATGCATCAACTTATTTTTATGCAGTTGAGAAAGTAGCAGTTTAAATAGCTCACCTATTAATACATAGCTGGTAATCATCAACACCAAGATTCAAATCCTGCTTTCTCTGACTCTGAATTTCATGTTTTCTTCTATTTAATTCACTTTAGCCATGAAGACTTAAATTAAATCAGTGTATCTGTTTAGCCATTTAGTATCGTGATGGAATGGGAAAACATGTATCTATATATTCCCTACTGATAGAATGGGAGTCCCTGGGTGTTGTAAACTGTTAATTGCTCAGCTGCTAACCGAAAGGCTAGAGGTTTGAGTCTACCCAGAGGTGCCTTGGAAGAAAGACTTGGAAATCTGCTTCCAAAAAATTAGTCCTTGAAAACCCTATGGAGCTCAGTTCTTCTCTGACACATATGAGTTGCCATGAGTTGGAATGAACTCCGTGGCAACTGGTATGGTATGGTAATGGTAACAGAACGGAGAATAGACTTACAGACACAGTTTTCTTATCAAGAGGTATCGTTGTGAAAAATATGATTAAAATAGTGCTTAATATTTGAGGTCCATAAAGGGGGGAATTTGTAACTTTTATAAGCTCTCCTGCCACAGTTCTTTTTCTTATACCTACTCAGTAGATTTTTTTTTTTTATGGTGACAGTAATAGTGTGTAACTTTATGTTTATGATAACCTCAAGATGTCTTGAGTGTAAGCATCAAACATTCATCCTCCAAATACCCAGGAGAATATAATACATTAGGGAAAACATCTCAGTCAGTTGTGAAATCTAGGAAAAAATAATACATGCCAGAGTTATCAATGCCTTCAAAAGAAAATTCATTGACCTAAAATTTAACAGAGGCGAAACAGATAGGTAGGAAGTGGAAGAAACCAAAGCAGAACTCTTAGACCAGTTGTAAACTTCAGCATTCATCAGAATCACCTGGAGAGGTTGTTAGCACAGATTGCTGGACCTCACCCTCGGAATTTTTCATTCAGGTGTTCTGGGTTAGGGCCCGTGGATTTGAATTTCTGAAAAGGTCCTGCATGACGCTAATGCTGCTGGTCTGGGGACCACACTTTGAGAACCCCAGTCCAACGTGGAGAAGTGAGAGCTGAGGAATACATCCAGATAGTATCTATTTGGCAGAAAAGGTAGAGTGGCACCCAATACATATATACCATTGTGGAACTTGTTCCCAGCTTATGATGAGCCTACATGTTAAGCTAGTCATAAATGTGGACACTGCCACATTAGTTTGAGAAGAGAACAGTTGCTAAGAGGGTATCATTGACCACCAAACAAAAAAAAAAAAACCAAACTCATTGCTGTTGAGTTGATTCCAACTCATAGAGGAATCTATTGCATTGGTTGAGAAAATATATATCAAGTTCAGTTACTAGAAGGAGAATGTCTGAAGTCTCTAAATTAAAGAGAAAATGTATAATTTATTAAAATCTTATGTAGAGAGAAAGAGGGAGAGAGACTAAATTAGGAATTCATGTGACCAATAATTGAGGTTAGCCAAGGGCAGAGTTGGAGTTTAATAAAAAGTAGCAAAAGGTCCAATACATTTCTGACTCCGGTTTGCCCTAACAATGGAGCTCTCTCCCCAAGACAATGGAGTTATAATGCAACATGCAAATGAAGAAAATAATAACTAGGATCAGATTTAGGGGATATATGTGGAGGCTTTTTGAAGAGAATTACAAATGACAATAAGAGAGAAGTTGAGTTATATACAAAAGGGTAGAGTTTTACATATAAATTTGAGAGACTGCCTAGGTATTACTTATTGCTTTTTCAGGTAACTCTGATAAAATTAATGGAACTAATAAATCATATAGTTTCATATAGACATTGTTCAACTCCTTGCCATCATTTCTGGGGAAAAACAAACAAACAAAAACAGGAACCCTCAACTGGGAAAATGCAAAAATGCATACTCTTGGAAATCTGGACAGGAATAATTATAGCAGCTGCTACTCAGAATTGTCTCCTGATTTTATTGTTACTATAGAATTTTGGTCCAATGGAGAAATGGAAGTAAAACAGAGAGCCAAAAGCAAAAACACCAGGCAAATAATGGGGCTGTAAAGAGGAGCCCTAGTGGCGCTATGATTAAAGAAATTGGCTGCTAACGGAAGGTTGGTGGTTCAAATCCACCAGCTACTCCACAGGAGAAAGATGTTACAGTCAGCTTCTGTAAAGATATAAAGCCTTGGAAACTCTATGAGCAGTTCTATTCTGTCCTATAGAGTTGCTATGAGTCGTAATTGACTTGATGGCAATGGATTAATACATCTTTCATAATTTTTAACTATCAAATGCAGAAAACAAAGTGTTTGTCAGGAAGATAAAGCTCCATTCACTATTCTGTTTTAATCTGACCCCTTCTTTTGCCTCCTAAAGCATTTAGATCTCTAAACTGGCAATGTAAAACTGTAGAAAATCTAAACTTTTCATTTTGACACTCATGTGGGCATGTTGCTCTCAAGTAGAGGCCTACAAATTATCTCATGTAGTTTATGATAATGGCTCCAGTACTGGGCAGTCAAGTACCATCCTCCAGACTAACAGAACAGAAATTATCCAAATCAATGCATAAAATCTGTTTATCTATAAATATACAAAAAGTCTTAGACTTTTGTGCAACACTTAATTCCAGACTACATTGAATAAATATCTAAAGAAGTATGAGATCAAAATATAATGACCTTAATATACCCCCCCTTTTTTTTTTAATGTGTTAAAGCAACAACAACAAAAATTCTGCATGTAGCTTAGGTCTCAGAAGACAACCTTTTCACATTTCCTTCTTGGGGGATAAAAAAAAGCCTTCAAAAACATATTGTAACTCACCTAGAGATGAAGTGAGAAGAGAATGGAAGTGACAGAAGGTAGACTAGATAATGCAGAATTAGTCAGTTAGAAACCAACGTAGGCATTTACACAGCTCTCAACGAAAAAGAGATGAAAATTAAATGAGTATAGGCCCAATGTCCAATATCCTCAGGAAAATAAAAGAGAACCTAGTATATGATTCTCTTGTGTGAAGATAAACCAGTTCTCAATTGATCTTATGAATCCAACATGATTATGATATGAAATTCTGAGAAAGTTAATGGAGGATAAATGATATTACTCACCAGTTTCACATATGGAAATTGAAATAAATAGGTAATAAATATTATAATTTATTTTTTGCATATTCAAAGAATACTGGTGCATAAACAAGTAGTGTTTATTCTGCGAATGTGAAAACTGTTCATTATTACTAAGTCTATTATAAAGCATCACATTCTTCAATAGAAAGTATTCCTAATAAAGTGAGGAAAAGAACAAAGATATCCATTGTCAAGAACTCCACGGTATTTAAAACAACTCAATAATTTTTTGGTAATGCAGTAAGACAATAGAGATATACTAATTTTAACAGCTGTAAAGAATATTATAAAACTATCATTTTTGTAAATAATATACTAAGTCAACTGAAATCTATTGGAAATAATAAAGTTCACTTAGATCATGCAATTATAAAAGATATATATATGAACATTATTAATATTTATATATGGTAAGATATAAAAATAAATGGAAAATTATTCCATTTAATAATTTAATATTAAATTAATTAATGTACCTTGAAATAATATTATCAAGAAATATATATGGCCCAGATGATTAAAAAACAGCAAAAAACTCATAGAAACAGAAAATAAGCCTTGAAGAGTCAATGTTGTTTAACAGTGTTACCTTTTTCTTCAAATCAGTGTACACTTTTAGTGCAAAAACAATAAATATGCCAATGAAATTTTTGGCAGGGCTGTACAAACTGAATTTAAAGTTTGTTTGGATGAATAATGCACAGAAAATAGCCAAGATCATTTTGACAAAGAAGAATAATGGTAAATAGGGGGAGAGGGCTCACTGAGAATTACACTAACAAAAATGAAAAGTTCCGTAAAGCTGAAATCATCAAAACACTTTGGTAACATGAGTTCAGTAATTAAATATTTATCGAACGTATGTAAAGAAGACTGGATGGCAGACCTAATTCAGCTTGCCATGGTCAGATGTTTACTGTGCACAGACCTTTGTTACCAACAAAGTTACCTACATTCTGTTGCTGTCCCCTCTCCCCTACTGCTGCCCCAGTCAATGGGGATCAATTTGGAGTCCTCAGTTTGATGTAACTGTCAGATGTGGTTGATGCAGTAAGAAAATTCTGTAGACTTTGCCGCCAGGTCTGGAACATCAAGAGGGAAGACTAAACACCCAAAACTACTAGGAGGCTTGTGGTATAATCAGAGGTGAAATAGAAGAAGAAAGGTAAAATAAAGATGGGAGGAGTAAGGACACAAAATACAGAGAAGTGAGAAAGAGAAAAGAGGGAAGGAGAGACCGTATTTACATATATGAAATATATTTCAACTCATAGTAGTCAAGAAATAAAAAATAAAATGAGTAAGCTATGATTTTTTTTTTAACTTAAGTTTTGTTAGCCATGCACACGTAGACAAACACACAATTTTGGTAAAGATGAAAGAAACAGGCTTTCATGCACTATTGCTATTGGTATATTTCCTGAGGGCAATTGGGAAATAAATATGTATACTTTGAGCTGGTAGTATTCTTCTTCTAGGAATTTATTGGACACAATTACAAAGATACGCAAAGATATCCATACTAGTTAGTGAAAATGACTAAGAAAATCTTCGCAAATTCATGCTACAGAATACTAGGTAGCCATTAAAAGTTCTCAAAGAAGTTTCAAGATATGGAATGCCCAGTTTATCATAAAGAGAAGGGAAGTAGATTTCAAAATAGCATGCAAAGTATATGACAACATTTTTACCTAGTGTTCTGAACATTGTTATTTTCATTTAAGAATATATGTTAGAAGATTCTTCATTAGTGAAGTTCGAATTACTTTTTTTTTTTTAATATTTTATTGTACTTCAGGTGAAGGCTTACAGAACAAATAGTTTCTCATGAAACAGTAGTACACATGTTGTTTTATGACATTGGTTAACAACCCCACAACATATTAACCTTCTAACTTCTTAACCTTTTTTTTTGGTGAAAATACACATAGCCAAAGATACACCGTTTCAAAAATTTCTACATACAAAGTTCAGTGACATTGACTACGCTCTTCCAATTGTGCTGTTATTCTCACTTAAGATGAAGGCTTACAGAACAAAATAGTTTCTCATTTAACAGTTACTACAAATGTTGCCCTATGACAATGGTTAAAAATCTCACAACACATCCACAATATCCTTACTCAACCTTGGGTTCCCTATCACCAGCTTCCTTGTCCCCTTCTGCCTTCTGGCCCTTGTCACTGGACTCTTGTACCTCGTTAGTCTCATTTGGTTTTACGGGGCTGTCCACTCCCAGGCTGAACAGTGAACCTCGGAGGTAACATCACCACTGAGCTAAAAGAGTGTCTGGGGGCCATACTCTCGGGGTTTCTCCAGTCTCCTTTAGGCCAGTAAATCTGGTCTTTTTTTTTTGTGAGTTAGAATTATGCTCTACATCCTTCTCCAGCTCTGTCCAGAACCCTCTGTTGCGATCCTGGACAGAGCAGTCAGTGGTGGTAGCCAGGCACCATCTAGCTGTACTGGATTCAGTCCGGTGGAGGCCTTGGTAGCTGTGGACAGTTAATCCTTCGGACTAATCTTTTCCTTGTATCCTGTTCTCTTCGTTCTCCCTTGCTCCTGAAGGGATGAGACCAGTGGAGTATCTTAGATGGCCGCTCACAGGCTTCTAAGACCCCAGACGCTACTCACCAAGGTAGAATGTAACGCAATGTCTTTATAAGCTGTGTCATGCCAATTGAGCTAGATGTTCCCCGAGACCATGGTCCCCAGAGCCCTCCGCCCAGCAATTGAGTCCCTCAGGGAGTTTGGATGTGTCTATGGGGCTTCCATGATCGAATTAACTTCTTTTTAGTTTGATGCTCACATCTTTGAAATCTATCAAAGCCAATTTATGTATTTGTCATGTAGGAGATGGGGGTCCGTGGCAGACCGGAGGCTGTGGAAAGCCTGCTGGTCTCTGTCTGAGGTTAATGAAGGAACGTAAAAGGCACGTTCTGCTAATATGTGATTTTTGCCACTTTTAAAATGTGGTTAAATGAACTGATCTCTAAGGTCTCTTCCAACTCTAAACTTCTGTGATTCTCTTGTATCCTTCTTTGCTGCTTCATTCCTAATCCGTCCATCTCACATTCTCTGCAGCACGGAGAACAAGAAGGATATAGAGTAGAAAGGGTGCCACATTTCCCCTCTCCCACCTGGTTAGCAACCAAAGAATTTAACTGATGAGGTACACTTCCTTCCCTTGAGTACGTGACCACCTGTTTTGTTTCTGGCCCATCAAAACTATCTGGTTTGTGATCCGTTTCATTTACTTTGCTGAGAATCTATTGGTTCATAAAACTGCTTTTCTAAGAGCGTTAGGAAATAGATCCGAAATTAGGAGGTCCTGTACATGAGATGGGAGCCCTGGTGGTGCAGTGGTTAAAGCACTTAGCTGCTAACCAGAAGGTAGGTGGTTCCAACCCACCAGCTGATCCACAGGATAAAGATGTGGCAGTCACTTCCATAAAGATTTAAAGGCTTGGAAACCCTATGGGGAGTTCTACCCTGTCCTATAGGGTTACTATGAATCAGAATTAAGTAGATGGAAATGGGTTTGGTTTTTGGGTTGGTGCTTGGGATGGTTGGGGAGTTTTAGAATTTTGTGGCAACTGTATGTGATGTTCAGTATGAAAAATTTTAACTAGTGATTTTAAGAGATCTGTTAAAGAACTTTATTCAAAGTTTGAAAAAAGAGAAGCAACAAATTTTTTTTAATGAAAAATGATATTACCATTTTTACATTTGTGTACTTTCCTGATGAAATGGTAATTGTGTATTTTGTGGGAGTAAAAGTATATTCTGTGAATCTTTGAATAGATTGTACAGTCAGAAAAGGAAAGAAAATGACAAGACGTTTCCCTTTTTATTTCGTATTGACTAGAGGGGTGTAGTGGTTAAGAGCTATGGCTGCTAACCAAAAGGTTGGCAGTTTGAATCCACCGGGCGCTCCTTGGAAACCCTATGGGGGCAGTTCTTACTCTGTCCATTAGGGTCGCTATGAGTCGGAATCGACTCGACAGCAATGGGTTTCGATTTTTTCTGGTTTAGAGGTTTATCAGATATATTGAGCAGGTAATTTTAGTGTTTATCCAAGGTTGAGTAACCTAAAAATAGATATGCTACTTAATTCTTCCTTCTAAGACTCATTTCATTCTTAAAAATTCAGTTATGTTCCTAATAAAATTTCATATAGTTTGGAACCTTGCGCTATCAAGATATTTTTTCTACTATCTACTTTTAGGACAGAGGTAAATCATAAGAAAATGAGCACATATTTCAGAGTGGTTGGGTAGGTGAGAGAATGAGAATGAACCAGCATTCATGATACTTAGTTTTATGACTCTGAGGGACTCAAATACTTCCATCAACAATAGCAATACTTCATTTACAGTCAATATATACTTCTGTTACATTTTTTAAAACTATTGATAAAGATGGATTACAACAAAATTATTATTTCCAGAAATTTTAAGAATTCAAAGATCCCCTTTCTATGAATATTTTTTTAAATCAAAGCTTTGTTTCATTTTGTTTATTGTGCTTTGCATATGGGTACAGGTATTAAAACATACTGTTGTAGAGTTAAGAATGAGGAAAATGTCAATGAACTGATCTTAAAATTACACCCAAAATAGATTTGCCAATAAGATTTATCAATAAGATTGATAAATGACAAGGCTGAAAGTATCCTAAACATTATAAACAGTCAATATATTGAATCAAAGACATTAGGGTAAGTGCTACACCACTGTAGTTTCATATTTCAGACCTTCCTAGTGTCCTTTATCTCCTGTTGAGTTGAATTTAAAAAGAAATGCCCTCAGATGGTGTGAAGACATAGTGGATTCCCCAGTGACCTGGATTTATGTGTAATTTCTGCTGTTTGCTCAGAATATTGTTTGGTATAAAATTTGCAGGAAATGCTTCCTCAAGGATAAAGTGAAAATATTAGTCTTTAGATATATTTTTCAGACACTTTCTCACTTGGGTAAGAGAAATTTGATTAGACTGCCAAACCAATATTGTATAAAGGCAGTGCCAAATGTTACTTTCCAATTAGAAAAGTTTCTTCCTGCTTCATCCTCAATTCCTCATTATAGGAAAAAATAGTATCAGTAAAAAAAAAACAACCCTCCACTTTCAAATGTGGCCAATAGTTTCCAGCCAACTAACTAGAAAATAAATAAGGTTGTCATTTGTGATAATCAAGTGTCTCTGTTTAGAAATGGATAAATGAAGTTGAAGATAGTGAGGCGTGTGAGAGGTGGGTATGCCTTTTATCCCAAAAACATTGCTTATTCAGAATGGCTCACAAAAAAAGTCTATTTGAAGATGCCATCTCTAAGGATACTAAAACTACTTTATGACCAAATGGGCAATTCAGTTGGTTTGACAGGGAAATACCAGCTCTAATTACTCTTGAAAAAGTCGTTTTTCTACTGTCTTTTGAGTTTGTTCAAAGCCCATTTACATGGATTATTCCACATTTAAATTATTGTTCAGTAACCTAAACATTCATTTTGTAATATTTTCTCTCCTCTTTGTTTATTTTCCTGTTTCCTTCTATATTCACTCCCTGGTACTGTTCTTTTCCCTTTCTGCTCTTTTAACACTATAAAATATTCTTTTATCTGAAGTGATTTTGGTATATCAAAATAGACTCTCTCAGAAAGGATTTTCTTTGTAAAATGTACCAGATTCATATTCCTCTCTTCTCCCTGGCATTCTTAAATTATGACTGGGAGTTTTCTCTCATTTCTTTCCACAAGAATGAATGATTCATAGAACAAGAATGCCGAATGGGGAAGTAGCTGGGTTTGGATACTGTAGGTGGTTCACGCTTGCTGTTTCTTTATTTCACGTTCAGTGAAAAGGTTCTTCAGTTATAGCCATACCTTTGAAATTAAAATCAGCCATAATAGCTAATGGTTCTTGGAAGGATTGCTCTTCTTTGTGGTCTGCCATACGGTTTAGATTTGATACCTGAAGTGCCAAAGGTTTAGGGAATTTAAAAGATACCTGTGCTTATTGATAATACTTAAGATTTTGAAGACTAGGATGGATTCCTTTTCATTGGTGTAGTGTCTCATCTCAAGTAAATGTGAAAGGATGCTGAGTGTTAATTTTCCTATTGTTTTGGAATTATGGCCAGTTGCCCAGGCATAATAAAGGGAGAAGCCAGACACATCATAAAAGGTCTTAGTAAGGAGCAGCAAGACCCACTTAATGGGTTATCACTCCCTACCCTCTTTCTAAAGAACTAGAGGAATCTGAGGGTCAAAAAGTCATTGGGAATGCAGTATTCCTGTTAAGAGATTGTTCCATTCCTTTCCTGTGGGAATAACGGGTGGACTATTATACCTTCCTGCTAAATAAAGTGATCCAGGAGAAATTTAATAATAGCTAACAATTTATTGAGTGTTCACACCATGCCAGGTTGTGATCTAAGCACACCACACATATAACATGAACTCATCCGCTCCTCACAACTACCCTATGAAGTAGGAGCTATTATTATCTCTAATTCATAGATGAGGAAATTGAGTTACAGAAAAACATCTTGCTCAAAGTTATGCACAGCTATTACCTGTCAGAATCAAGCTTCCTTCCCTTATTTTTTGCTCCCAGATGTTATTAAAAGTTATGTTGCCTCTCACCCATAGGGATCTGGGCTCTAGCAAGAAAGGAATTAATTAATGATTACATTTATAACTGTATTAATTTTTCTGCTAAACATAATTTAT
>NW_004443985.1:17387255-17392053 GCF_000243295.1 Trichechus manatus latirostris
CATAGTTTGGTGTCACTATCGTTCATTTGTTGTACTTTATCCATACTGTTCTTGAACACTAAGCCTTTATCCATTTCAGAGCCTTCCTCCCATGCCTTGAACATCTTTACCCTTCCAACATACAATGCTTAACCATTCTTTAGGGTTCAGCTGAAGTGCTAGTTCTTCAGAGAAAAATATCTTTAGCTATTAACCTAAAATTTGCCTCTCTTTTATTTCAGCAGAGGCTGCTATTTCTTTCACATTTTCTCACAATTGTAAATAATGTCTGTGTTAACATCTTTAATATCTTTATTTCCCACTAAATTTTAAGCTTTGTGTGATTGAGAATCCTGTCTTTCTTTGCCATTATACTCTAGCATCTTGTAGGTGCTACAAGATGTATTATATACAAGATATACATCATTCAATAAGTATGTATTGTATTAATTTGATTAATATTATTTAATGAGTCATTAATCAGTATATGATTATCCTTGCTTTCAGATCTTTTTTCTTCCCTGGCTTTCTTGAATTTGATGACTTAATTCTTTATGAGCTGTTTAGAGCCAGTCTGGATGGGCCTGTTGGCCTTACACTACAATTTTCCAGGCCTATGGCTCACGTTCTGGAATTCCATAAAAAGATTCTTTTGCCTGTATGGGATTTATCCAGGGATTCTTCTAGGCTCAGATTCTCAAAGCTCCTTGAGTTCACCATTGCCAACCTTTCTCTTTATGTTCACTGCTTACTCTCCTCCAGTTCCCTTGGGCCCACAGCCCACTTCTGTTTTCACCACTGCAAATCTTGCTGCCTTCACATACCCTCCTTTCTCCAAATCTGTCTTCATCTTTTTTTTTTTTTTCCTTCTTTTTGGAAACTGTTAAGACAGTTTTGGTGTGGAAGAAGTTGAATCTCTTGCTTAGTATTAGAATTTTGAGCTGTCTTATTCTTTGTGAGGAAGGGTAGAAATAAAAAAGCAAAAATAAATGCATAAATGCAAAAAAATGAAATAAAGACATATAGATAAATAATTAGTACTTGCTTTTTCTTCGATAGTATGTAAAATAAAGTATCAAGTGAACTCGTGGCTAAAGTAGTTGTTCTCTTATTATTTCGATAATTTCACTTGTAAGATCTATTTTCAGGTCCTAGAATTTTAGAACTGAAAAGAATGTTAAAGTTTTACACTTTAGTATTTGGCCCCACTCTACACTTTTTGCCTTGACATTCTCACACCAATGATCTTTGGTTTCCATGAGAATGCCATCCATAAGCAGCAAAGGTCAATGCTCTAGACTGATGGAGATGCAGATATTCTGTGGCCATTTATGACACGAATGGTGATGGAAAATCACATATCTTTACTATAATTTTCCTAAAATGTTCCAAATGCATTTAATCCACAAAAGTAGCTCTGTGATACAACCAAGGAGTATACTGTTATCATCAATATCCACATATGAAACTGGTCTTAACCTGTTGCCTTCGAGTCAATTCTGATTCATAATGACCCTGTAGGACAGAGTAGAACAGCCCCATCTGGTTTCCAAGGAGGGGCTGGTGGATTTGAACTGTCAACCTTTTGGTTAGCAGCCATAGTTCTTAACCACTGCACCACCAAATGCCTTGCCTGAGTTTACATCACTAAAGAGTCAGTAGAACTCAATCTAGAATCCAGGTCTTATGACTCATAGTCGAGAGTTATGTCTGTTAAACTGTCTACCTTTTTGTGAGATTACTATGACGAAAAGAGAATTGTCAAAGTTTTTTTATCTTATTTTATTTTTTACTAAGTGTATAAATAATAAGAGTGTCATAAATTATAATGTACAGTGGCAGTTACTGGACAGCCTTACAAGAGAGTGACTCTAAGTTCTGAACTTTTATGCCGAAGACTGGATCCTAGTGCATCCTCCATTGACATCCCAGAAGTAATTGACAATCACACTACCAAATAAAATTTAATTTATTCTTAATAAAGAAGCAATTTTCATGTCAATGCCCCTAAATGACTGCCACGATTTCAATTCCAACGATTCTTTAAAGAAAATGAATGTGTTAATTTAAAAAGGCTCCTATTTTGGAGTTTTGCCATGAAAGTCTTTCGCCGTCACCAGATGTAAGGATGTGCCTTTTCTGTCATTTTTTACGTTGATAAAAATTTTATGATACCCTTTCCTCAATTTCAAGCATTCATGATATCAAAAGTGACATATGGTATTTTCTTAGACAAGAGCTTTAGTCTGGCTCTTAACTTTTTGAAATGAAAGCAGAGTCTACAGCCCAAGGCTTGGGAAAGTAAGATGTCATATTTCTTAACCTCAGCACAAGTGCACAGTGTCTTCAAAACATCCCAATCTTATCTTGATAAAACACTATAAGTTTCAAAGAGCCATTGTGCTCTGTAATTACCTTGATTAAAGAAGAATAAAAAATGTTTCACAACCATCAAAGGGCTCTCAAACTGTCAGGTGTTAACAGCCATTATCTCGCTGATTCCAGAGTACAGGTGTTGGTTGAAGTTGGGGACTAGATAGGCCCTACTGACAATCTTTGATTAATATGTATATTAATATATTTTAATTATTACATAAATTTATATATATTTTGCATTATATATAATTTATTGTATATATGTGTTCTGCCTCAAAATTTTAATTTTCTAAATCAGGTTTAAATTTGATTAATGCCACAGTAATCATTGAAAGAAATAGAATACAGTGTGTCTCTCTTGCTAAAACTATGCTCTCAGTGAAATAGTTGAAGCATTTATCTTTACTCTGTGTTACCAGTAGGTATACGTGAGATATGATATTCTCAAGTAATTGAAAAGTGACAATAGAGTGATAATAGAACTCAACTGACAAATATGGCACATTTGAATCTAAATTTGAAACTAGGGATGGCCATGAGTTCATGGAATTCAGACTCAATAATAAGGACTTTTCAATAAGCATAGCAGGTAACCACTGGGTTTGTCTTATCCTCTAATCAGTTGACCTATGGTGTACACAACTCTTTTTGTTTCTTTACTTAATCAATGTTAGATATAATTTATTATGTTGGGCTTAGCTTTTATATACTTAAATGTTTTTAATTTTATTGTATCATTGGTGGCTCTGTCATTAAGAATTTCAGGTAAAACATTTTGGAAGACTACAACACTTTAACTACAGTGAATAAGAAAGAGAACTTTAAAAAAATTAAGATTAACCCTATTTGCATCTCAGCCAAAATTTTCATTTCTACTAGATGATTAAATAAAAAAAAGATTGTCTAAAGTGCAGAGTTTCATTCATATACATCTTAATTTCTTCTTTTTCAAACTTAGTAAAATGAATAATCAGTACCATTGACTAGAAAGATTATTTTCATGTTAAATCAGCCAAAATGTTAGAAAGCCAAAGGAATTGAACATCTCGATTGCAGTGGACTCTTGGCCAACCTTGGCGAAAGAGTTCACACATAAATGATGTTAAGATGGTGAGCCATTAAAAATCACAAGTGATTTATATGAAGCTGAATTATCCGTGCTTCCTTAGAGGCCTGTACTGGACATTCTAGATAGTCTCTATTAAACTTACTGTTTCAATCATTATTTCCAGGCCTGTGGTTTTCTATGAATCATTAATTTGTCCTCCATATAGATTATTATGAGATATTGTACTGTTCTCATGGTTATATTATAATGAAAAATGATATCTTCTTCTATAAGGTGCATTTAAAAAGACACAACATTTGATTCTAGTTTTAGTATCTAGGCAGAGAAAGACAGTATATTGCATAGGTTTTTTCTTTTTTCTTTCACCAATGTGCTGTGTTCTGACTGAGTTTAAGTTTTGTTGAGGTGGGAGTGGAGAGAAGGAAATCCAATAAAACATTCATTTCAGATAAGGCACATTCCAGGAGAAGAGAATAAAGTTGAGATCCTTAAAATCAGTCAATTTGGGACATCAGGAATACTGTTTATGTGTTGACGAAACCCGTTCTTTGGTGACTATTACCCAAAAGCAACCAGAATGTACTTGGCCAATGTCAACATTCAATGGTGACCAATGTCTCTATTTTTCCTCTCCTTTCTGTTGGGAAATTTTTAAAAAAGTGTATTTCGGTGAAATACTATGCATTTTAAGGCACACCCTTCTGCCTCACTTGACTCTTATTCGATGGGCGCTACTATGCAAGCCTGTAAATTGTAGATAAGTGATAGGAATGCCAAATAACCCTTGTCTGTAGATAGGCAGATTCTGTCCAGTTCAGTAGAAGTTCAATGGACTTCCTTCCCATCTTGTGGAAAAAATAGTTTTGCCTCCATTTGCACGTTTGTATCAATTTCCTGATCAGTGAATGTGTCTGTTCTTCAGATTCTCTTTTAAACCATTTATAACATCTGTCTGAGTCGTTCATTGATTGATTTAACTAAAATCTTTAAGAATATAATTCATTTGATATCTGTATGAGAGTCATGATTTCCCCCTTTTTTTTGAGAATTATCTTTTATCACTTCTCTCTCTAGGGCAAGAATTCTCAATTTCAGCACCATAGGCACACTGTGCAGATAAATTCTTTGTCGTGGGATGCAGTCCTGTGCATTGTAAGATATTTAGCAGCATCCCTGACCTCACGTACTAGATGCCTGTAGCACCTGCCTAGTTATGGCAACCAGAATGTCTCCAGACATTGCCAAAAGTCCTAGTTTAGATTATTTAAAATTGCCCCCAGTTGAGAACCACTGCTCTAGGGTATAATATATATGCTGTTTCCTGCAAAATTTTAATGTGTTTTGCTTATTTATTCATTTACCTAATGTTTATGG
>NW_004443985.1:17392943-17395272 GCF_000243295.1 Trichechus manatus latirostris
TGACTCTCTTAAGAAAGGACATTTGAGGAAAGCTTAAAGTATGAGACGGAAGCAGTCTTCAGAAGGTCTGGGGTGGGGGCTCGGTGACTGTTTTAAGCTTAAAGAACAAGTGCACAGTTTTGAGATGGGATTGGAATTGTTGTGTTTCAGGAAACACAAAATCTGGGTGCGGCTGGTGTTGACTTGAGGTCATAGGGAGAAAGTAAATTTGGAGACAGAAGCAAGAGTCAGATCAATTTGGGTTTTGTTGGCTATGGTAAAAAGTCTGGATTTTTTTCCCAACAGTCATTTCTTTTTCTCTATGCAATCATGCTTATTTTTCTTGTTCTTATAATGAAATTATTTGTTGAAGGAAATCCATAAAATGCTTGAAGGAAAATGTTTGCATTAGGGAAAAAAATAGAATAAAGAGATCAGTTTACGAAGAGTGTGTGGAAAATGAACCTCAATATAAGTATACTCCAGCTTTTTTTTTCCTTCTCCCTCTTCTTCCCTATCCTTTAAAGGAAAACTGTTGTTCCTGTATCCTGACCATAATAACCTGAGAGATAATGCCCAATGTCTTACTAAATGAGTTTCTAACACTTAAGATTAATGAATATGAATAAATTAATGAATTCCTGTGTGAACAGATGGATAGATGGCAGATTCTCTGGCTCAAGACAGGCACTGACCCAGGAAAAGATTGCAGGAATGGGAGTCATAAGGAGGAAATTGGGTAAAGACATCAAAGAATGTTACATAAATAACACCAAGAATGGAAATTGTCAAGCGGTAATATCAACAAAAGATACACTTACAACTGAACAGTGGGTCTAAGGTGAACACAATAAGTTGTTAATGTAAATACAGTTTTTTACTCCAGAATTTCAAAAGGAGTTTCAGGCTAGGGAACAATTATGTGCATGCATGCAATGCATTTATTAAATGTGCACACATTTAAAGTAATTAAAAACAGGTAAGATTCAATATGCCTTATTCAGGACATACAACATATTAATTGCATACTTCTATCGTGAAAAAAGAATGCCTACAAACAATATACGTTATTACTACAGAGAGTTAATGACCCAGGGTTCCATGTAATATAGCTTTATAGTTTCTACGTAATTCTTCCTTACTGTAATAATAGAGTATTTAAATTTTATTGCACCTAAAAAAGTATTTATTTTTGATAGTGAATACTGTCATGTACTCTATGTAATGATATAATTTATCATGAAGAATAGGCACTGCTTTTTTATTAAAATATGGATGTCTCTGACAGGGAATAAGCTGAAGTAAACATTTTCAAGTATATTAAAAGAAAAAAGAACTGAGAAACAAATCGGTTGGTAGATTTTAGCAGAGAGGGAGCAAAACAAACGGGCTTCTCAACATCAAAATGAAGGTCAAAAGCTGTGTATGAGAGCCCTGTTGATGCCTTCAATTTTGAAAGCTCTAAGATAACTTCCCTAAAATCCCTAGCTGTACAAACTCATTCAAGTGATTGAGGGAAATTATGAATACTTTCACAAAGTGAAGTAGCAGGAATACATGATCATAAATGCACCATTGGAGCTGTTAACCAGAGAGGAACATTTTTCCAGGGCACAGAACATTATAACATTAGGGAGAAAGTCAAATTAAATATTCAGTGCACCTTGCTGCTCAAAAGTGGAGCTCACAGATTGGAAACATGAGCATTAACTCAGATGCAGGCTTTCAGGCCCCACCCCAGATCTTCTGAACCAGAATCTGCACTTTAACAAGTTGAAAGTTTGAGAATCCCCGCTGTACACTACTAGAGGACATTGGAGGAAGTTTTGAACTGAGTTGTCGCCACAGGATAAAATAGCTGCAATACCAGATTGTAAACCAAGATTTGCCACTCAAGGTTCACTGAGGTTTGGGGTTAACATCGAGATTTAGACAAGCAACAGTATTAAAAAAATGTGGAAAGATGATTCTATAGTATGATGTTTGGGGGTCATGTTAACCATACTGCTCCTTCATAAAAAGAAAATGTTCAATTATGTTTTATTTTACAGAAGGTAGAAAAACCCTTTTTGCCACTTTGCCGTTTAATTCTAGTTTTAGCCTTCAATCTGTGCCTTTTTTGGAATACCTTTTATGTCTCTGATTACCAGCTTTCTCTTCCCCATCACTCAAACTGCTCCTGACTTTGCAGGTCCTCTAGAAAGTCATTCGAAAGTCATTAGATGGGGCATGAACTTCCTTTGCTGTTTGCTAGCCGTGACATTGAATTCCTTTCAAAATATGTATTTATCTTGACCTCAGCCCATCCCTAATTGCTCTGATTTCTAAGATGTGCCTGATGTTAGTACCT
>NW_004443985.1:17395823-17397149 GCF_000243295.1 Trichechus manatus latirostris
GGGTTTGTACTGCCAACTTTTTGGTTAGCAGCCAAGCACTTAACCACTGTACCACCAGGGCTCCCTCTTTTATGATAATGGCTAATACGTAATTAATCCTTAATGTTCAGCCAGGCATTGTTCTGAGTGATTCACCTGCATTAACTCATTTAATCCCCACAACAACTCTGTTTCATCCCCATTTTACAGATGGGGACGCTGAGAAGACAGGCTTAAGTAACTGTCATATAAGACCACAGAGCTAGCAAGTAGAAGGGTTTGGATTCAAGCTGAGGTGGTCTGGCTCCAGGGCCCTCATCTCATAAGATTCACTTTGAAGCACACTCTGACCTATACCATAAATTATTTCACACTATCTTTTCCAAGAATGAAAGGAATATCTACCTCTTTTTACATTGTAATACCACTTCCCACTCTCTTCTTTACCAGGGTGTCTAGAAACTATGGCCCCTGCCAAATTTTTTATTTCGTAAATAAAATGTTATTGGAACACTCATTAAACCTATTGCCATCAAGTTGATTCTGACTCATAGTGACCATATAGGACAGAATAGAACTTCCCCACAGGGCTTCCAAGAAGCACCTGGCACCTGGTGGATTCAAACTGCCAACCTTTTGGTTAGCAGCCTGAGCTCTTTACCACTACGCCACAGGGCTCCATTGGAACACAGCTATGTCTATTTTGTTTACATCTCTGTTGCTGCTTTTGCAGTACAGCGGCATAGGGTGAGTAGTTACAGCAGAGACCATATGGCCTGCAAAGCCAAAAATATTTATTATCTGGCTCTTGACCAATAAAGGCTTGCCAGCCCCTGTTCAAAAAAGCACAGGATCAATTCATAGCTTACATATAACATTAAAAAAAAAAAAATTGAGCAGTAATGCTTTCATACAAAATATAATATTTGCAATGAAACTTAGTGGAAGAAAATAAACTACTTTTACTGCAGTCATATATTTTTCAAATAGATTTAGAAAGAATTAGTAGATTAATGATTCTTTCTTGAAAGAAAGCAAGGCTGGCTTGTGTCATTGTTGTGTGTCCCTGATGATGGTGTCAGGGTGACCCTGATGTTGGCTAGCTGGGGTTGCTATCCATGAAGTAGCAGCAGTTACCATTTCCTTTTATTGTTATTCCACGGCCTAAGGATAAATAATATATTTTTGTTAGCAATTATTTTTGGTTGTCGTTAGGTGCCGTTGAGTCAGTTCTGACTCTTAGCGACCCTGTGAACAACAGAACGAAACCCTGCCTGGTCCTGTGCCATCCTCACAGTCATTGTTATTCTTGAACCCATTGTTGCAGCCACTGTGTCAATCCATCTC
>NW_004443985.1:17404697-17406280 GCF_000243295.1 Trichechus manatus latirostris
GTAGTACACAGGTATTCAATAACATATATGTTGAGCAAGCAGTAAAAGAATATCCATTATCTGAGGCTTTTGGAGTAAGAAGGTAACAAGAAGTTCTGAGACAACTGTTAAGCCTGACTAGAAGGCTGCTTGGCTTGGAAGTTCTCAACATAATTGTCTGACTCCTTCCCTCTCATACTGGGATGGAGAGTGGAATTTTAGATACCTACGTATTAATTTTTTATAGTGAATCTTTCATTTTATTAATGAAGCTGTTGTGTTGTAGTGTAGCTTTATTCATTGGGTCATTCAGCAGGTATTGAGCACCTAATTTGGATTTGATAGGGTCTTTGTCCCATAGTGGTTAAGTGCTCGGCTGCCGACAAAAAGGGCGACAGTTCAAATCCACCAGCTGCTCCTTGGAAACCTTATTGGGCAGTTCTACTCTGTGCTGTAGGATCACTATGAGTCAGAATTCACTCGATGGCAGTGCATTTGGTTTGGTTTTAGCCCCACAGAGCTTAGAGTGCAATGAGGAAACTCATGTTAATGAATTAAGCATACACATGAGTGTATCACTACATCTGGTGATAAATCTTGTGAAGAAAGCAAGTGAGAAACTGAATTTAGAATATAGGGAGAGGAGTTGTACAGAAGCTCTTTCTAGTGAGGAGACATTAGGATCTTCAGCCCACAGTATTGTCTGCAGTTAGCCGCTCTGCTCTTACCTTGGTGGTCTTAGTGATCACACACCAATGCATCGCCAGGCTCAGGCCTCTCAGTTCTTGCCATAAGGACACAGATGTGTTACTGGCCCATTGTCTTGGGCTCCAGTAAGCATTCACACCTCCCAGTGGTATTGGTATCCAGCCCTGAGATCCATCCCTTTTGCCCAGAACCCTGCCAACTTTGTCTCTCTTGTTGACTCTTTGTACATGGAGAAGTATGTTGTTTCGTACGTATTAGCTGCTAGCCAATTTCCTATTCTGGATTAATTAACCAGATTTTCACTCTACCACCAGCCTTACTTTGTCACACACTTCCTGGATTTCTGCAAGGTCTTAGCCCAAATTTACCTCTTATTCATGTCTGGGATTTAGGATCAGGGTCAGATTGCTCCAGTCTGATTCCCATTTGAATATGTCTTGTCTTCTCCCTACCCTCCTAACTCCATCTATGCCCCTCCAAGTTTCATATTTATGTATTCCCCTTGGTCATGACTAAGTAGTTAGGACAGCTCAAGAATAAGCAAGGAAGAAGGAATGTGCTTTCTTTTAGGAACGTTCCTTCCCTTATATTTTTCAATCCTTTTGATTAAAGTTTCTCTGAGTACACTATTGACATTTTATGTCAGGTATTTCTTTGTTGTGGGGGTTGTCCTGTGCATTGTAGGATGTTTAGCACACCCCCATCCTCTACCCACTAAATGCAAGTAGCACCCATCCCCCACTGTCACAAACAAAAATGTCTCCAGATATCGTCAAATGTCTTCTGTGGGACAAAATTGTCCCCAGTTAGGAACTACTGCTTTTGAATAACCAAGGTACTTTTCACTCATTTATTCATTCATTCACTCGTCAACACATTTTTACTGAACACCTACT
>NW_004443985.1:17407508-17408741 GCF_000243295.1 Trichechus manatus latirostris
ACTCAAAATTCAGACTCCAAATCCACATTTTGAAATAGTGCCCTTAGTTACAGCTGCCAAATAATTTTCTGATATTTTTATGTTAAAACTGGGCAGTAAAAGCATTTGCTATTACCCTTTGCAGCAAATAGCAAGTACAAGTCCCAATGGAAAATAATGTCACTAAGGCACTTGTGTCAGTTTTCTCTTTATCCATATCATTGTTGAAAGTAAAGATAAAATTTTAGAGAAATATCTGAAAGGTTGAACTTTTTGCTATATAACCTACCAGTTTCCTCCATGAGCCATTTTTAAGTATTGGTCTTCTTTCTCATCTGTTTTTCAGTGTGAAATAACTCCTCCGTCACTTGGGAGATTTTCCTAATTGTCCTCTCATGGTTGATGCCTATGACCCCAAGGCCTCTAGCAGTGCAGCGATTATTCACAGAATTGCTGAGGTCTCCTTTGACAAAGCGCCTCACTATATTACCACTAAAATCCCAATGTTTCCTGCTCTGTATTTACTGGGCATCTGAGCAAAAGAAATTAAAAAGGATGCTAATGATGAAAAATAACATTTAAAGGATATATAAAACTCTAAAAAGAAAGCCACTATTTGTGAAATAGTCAAGCTGAATTATATGAAGAAGTGTCATCAGGATTGGAGGAAGACTCATTAACAACCTGTGATGTGCAGGTAATACAACCTTGCTTATTGAAAGTGAAGAGGAGTTGAAGCACTTACTGATGAAGATCAAAGACTACAGCATTCAGTATGGATTATACCTCAACATTAAAAAAAACTCTTCACAACTGGACAAATAAGCAACATGAAGATAAACGGAGAAAATATAGAAATTGTCAAAAACCAGAAAACCAAACCCATTGTCATATACTCAGTTCTGACTCATAGGGACCCTATGGGACAGAGTAGAACTGTGCGATAGGGTTTTCAAGGAGTGGTTGGTGGATTTGAACTGCCAACTTTTTGGTTAGCAGCTGAACTTTTAACCACTGTGCCACCAGGGCTCCAAAGAAACACTTTTGTGAAGAAGTTGTCAAGGATTTCATTTTACTTGGATCCACAATCCATGCCCATGGAAGCAACAGTCACGAAATCAAACAACGTGTTACGTTGGGCAAATCTGCTGCAAAAGACCTCTTTAAAGTGTTAAAAACAAAGATGTCACTTTGAGGACTAAGGTATGCCTAACCCAAGCCATGGTATTTTCAATTGCTCATATGAATGTGAAA
>NW_004443985.1:17409091-17409914 GCF_000243295.1 Trichechus manatus latirostris
GACAGCACCTTATAACAAAAACATTTCTGGAATCCTCTCAGAGTTTTATTTTAAAATACTTTATATGATAACATACTGGAATGTTTTAAAATAAAATATATTAATGGATCAATCTATCAGTCAGGGTTCTTGTAAGAAATAGATGGCACACTCAAGTGGGATAATTGAGGAGAGTTTAATGAAAGTAGTATTTATAAAATGAACAAGGTTTAGATAAATAAATTAATAGATAAGATCAATCAACAAGGGAGGGGAGAGGATGGCAGGCCTGGCAGTAGCAAGAAGACATTGCCACCCTCAGGCCTGAGAAAGGGATGGATAGATGGGTTTGAGAAACTCAGAGAGACCACCTGTAACTGAAGAAGAGACCAACAGATGGGCACTGGGCCATTGGTAGAGGGACACAGCAAACTCTGGCAACAGGGGCAGAAGAAGACTTCAACCTTACTTTCCTCTGCCTTCACATCTTCTGCTGATGCCTCTCATTGACATCAGGATTGGAAGAAAACTCATTAACAACCTGTGCTATGCAGATGACACAAACTGCTTGCTGTAAGTGAAGAAGACTTGAAGTACTTACTGACAAAGATCAAAGACTTCAGCCTTCAGTATGGATTATGCTTCAACATAAAAATCCTTACAACTGGACCAATGAGCAACATCATGAGAAATCGAGAAAATACTGAAGTTGTCAAGACTGGCATGTCATGGGGTTGGCAACCAGTGTCACAAAACAATATGTGTATGAATTGTTTAATTAGAAACAACTTTGTTCTGTAAATGTTCATCTAAAGTACAATAAAAAAAAGTTTAAAAAATAAAC
>NW_004443985.1:17411363-17412422 GCF_000243295.1 Trichechus manatus latirostris
TTTAAATTGTGTTGTATCTATAAGTTTTCATACATGATAACTGGAATCTCGTCATTGGTGACTCTTCCCACATTGATAGGTCTTACATTAGGGAAGTCTTCATTTATCATCCTTAGCATTATAAAAAAGAAAACTATTATAATTGTATTGGTTGAAAACCCTCTAATCTTTATAACTGAAGATAAGGCTAATAAGAAACATGCTTTCACAATTTACAATTACTAAGACGTTGAAGTTATAATTCAAAACCTGCTTTAAGTTCAACTTAATAATTTGTTCCTATCTTTTCTCTAACCGCTTTCTTGCTTACAACTAAACTTACAGTTTCAATTACAATCTAGTCTATAAGAATTTTCCGCCCTGGTGGCACAAATGGTTTGCACTAAATTACTAACCGAAAAGTTGCCAGATCAAACCCACCCAGTAGCTCTGCAGAATAAAGGCCTAATGATCTGCTTCCGTGAAGATTACAGTCAAGAAAATCTTATACAGCACGGTTCTACTCTGGAACACCTGGGGTCACCATGAGTTGGAATCGACTCGATCACGATTCTTTTTTTTTGTTTTTCTTTTTAGTATCTTGATCGTGGATTCCTGAGTGACACAAACAGTTAAGCACTGGGCTACTAACTGAAAGGCAGGGAGTTTGAGCCCACTCATAGGTGCGTCTGGAGAAAGGTCTGGCAATCTGTTTCCCAAAGGTCACCATGAAAGCACTATGGTGCACAGTTCTACTCTGTCACATATAGGGTCACCATGAGTTAGAATAGACTCAAAGGCAACTGGTTTGTTTTTTTGGTTATCTTAGTCTTAACTCCTCCCCAGCTTCACCACCCAGATCCAGCCATGTATTTACAACAGCCTCCTGGACAGGCCTTCCTTGGTGTCCCCAAATATCAAAATTTAATTTTTTCCTACCTCAAATATGATTTTCTTTCTGCGGTCTTTATCTCAGTCATTGCCATCACAATCTGTCCATTCTCCCAGGATGGAAGACTAGGATTTGTCTAGAACACTTCCTTCACCCTCTTTCCTCTCATCCTACCAATTACCAAGTCC
>NW_004443985.1:17413783-17426715 GCF_000243295.1 Trichechus manatus latirostris
CTTTCCCCTTTAAAAGAATATAGTAGAACATGTGCTAAGAAAGCAAACAGTTGTTTAAAGTCTCTTAAATCAGTTCTTTAAAATTCTGAGCAAACAGTATAATTATCACTGTCTAGATTTTGCATTCAAATGAAGGAAAACAAGTCTTTAGATTTGAAAATGTATCAGTCTCCCTCTCTTTGTTCCCTGAGTTCTTTATTCTCATTCTATCGCTTGGAATTGGTTTGCATTTCTATTTCAGTTTTTAAATAACATTGATTGAATGTTTAATATGTGCCAGGTACTAAGCTAAGCACTTTACAAGCATTATCCGATTCAACCTGACCACAGTCCTATGAGGTAAATCTTACAAACTTTTTTAGAGAGGAGAAAATTGAGCTTTAAAGAGGTTGTGTGACTTTTCCAGTCCGTGCAGTATCGGAGTGACAGACGTGGGACTCAAAACAGGGTTTTTTGGATACCAAGCGCCAACTCTGTATCACTTGCCGTATCATTTCATTGTTTGGAGAGGACTGTCCAATGGTTCCCGATGGAAGTGGGGGGCAATTTTGCCCCTCAGGGGACATTTGGCGAAGTCTAGAGACATTTTTGATTCTCCAAGCTGGGGGAGGGAAATGCTACTGACATCTAGTGGGTAGAGGCCAGGAATGCTGCTTAACATCCCACAAAGTCCAGGTCAGCTCCCCTCCCACCCCTGCAACAAAAAATTATCAATTCTAAAATGTCACTAGTACCACAGTGAGAAACCTGGTGTAAGGCAAAGGCAGAGAAACTCCTAAATTTGGGGAGAGACCCTCAGGAGATCCCAAAATAGAGAAATGGGTGGTGGAAGAATGTTGGGGAAGAGTCTGCATGCAATCAAGCCTTGTAATATATGGTTTTCGTTTTGTTTTTTTTTTGTGGAAAACAACCCTTACCGTGGAAATACTGACGGTGGAGTTCTCAATTATAGCACTTACGAAAAGAAAACTTCATCTTACATTTTTCAGTGCAGACAGATTATAGATGACAAGTACAAGTACTCGTGTAAAGATATTTTCACATATCTGCTTTAAAATGCTAGGTTTTCAGGTCTTATTAATTGTAATCTTGATTATTTTAGTAAATGAATATCAGCTAAATCTTTTACCTCTGGTGGAGAATTCTTCTTAACCTGAAATAATATTGAAATTGCAAGAGGCTCAGCAGTCTAATGTACTTTAGCCCTTGAGGTTTTCATTTTGCTGAGATAAGAGTCATTACTTGGCCTCATCCTGAGCCCAAGCTCTGTGCATCTTGAGCGTCTTTAGAAGAGTGGGTGGATGTGGAAACCGATTTTACTGGAGTTTGTTAAATGTTCAAATCTTCATTAGGGAAGTTTTTGAAGGTTTCTAGATTCCACGGATTAGGATTTTCTTGGCAAGAAGGATTTATTTCTGAAACCACTGAGCTACTCAGAGATTCACCCTGGAACTTTTCAAGGACAGCACATTTTGCTCTCTGTTCACTTGATCACTGCTGTTTATGTGATGCTCTCTAAATGTTTTACAGGCTTTATGGGCTGTGACCTGTGCACAGGAACAAGGCCGGGCTCTCAGAAGGGTCCCACACTTGGTTTAATGCTCTGCTGTTACCATCTTGAAATTCTTTATTTTTGAACAAGGGCACATTTTCGTTTTGCATTGTTGCTGTTCTTAGGTTCCCTGGAGTCAGTTCCAACTCATAGCAACCCTATGTACAACAGAATGAAACACTGCCTGGTCCTGTGCCATCCTCACAATTGTTGCTGTGTTTGAGCTCATTGTTGCAGCCGCTGTGTCATTCCATCTCTTTGAGGATCTCTCTCTTTTTTGCTGACCTTCTACTTTACCAAACATAATGTCCTCCAAGGATGGTCCCTCCTGATAACATGTCCAAAGTATGTAAGAGGAAGAACTTGCCATCCTCGCTTCTAAGGACCATTCTGGCTGTGCTTTTTCCAAGACAGATTTGTTCATTCTTCTGGCAGTCCATGGTATATTCAATATTCTTCACCAACACTATAATTCAAAAGCATCAGTTTTTCTTAGATCTTCTTTATTTATTGTCCAGCTTTCACATGCATATGAGGTGATAGAAAATACCATGGCTTGGATCAGGTGCTTCATAGTCCTCAAAGTGATGTCTTTGCTTTTTAACACTTTAAAAGGGTCTTTTGCAACAGATTTGACTGATGCAATACATTGTTTCATTTGTTGACTGCTGCTGCCATGGGTGTTGATTGTGGATCCAAGTAAAATGAAATCCTTGACAACTTCAGTATTTTCTCTATTTATCTTGATGCTGCTTATTGGTCCAGTTGTGAGAAAATTTGTTTTCTTTATATTAAGGTGTAATCCTTACAGAAGGCTGTAGTCTTTAATCTTCATCAGTAAGTGTTTCAAGTCCTCTTCAGTTTCAGCAGGCAAGGTTGTGTCATGTCATATGTTGTTAATGATTCTTCCTCCAATCCTGGTGCTGCATTCTTCTTCATACAGTCCAGCTTCTGGGATCATTTGCTCAGTGTACAGATTGAATAAGTATGGTGAAAGGATACAGTACTGACACACACCTTTTTTGATTTTAAACCACTCAGTAGCCTTGTTCTGTTTGAATTACTGCCTCTTGGTCTATGTACAGGTTCTCCAGGAGTACAATTAAGTTTTCTGAATTTCCCATTCTTTGCAATGTTATCTATAATTGATTATGATCCACACAGTTGAATGCCGTTGTATAGTCAATAAACCAAAAAAAACAAACAAACAAAAAAACCTACTGTCAAGTCAATTCCAACTCATAGCAACCCTATAGGACAGAGTACAACTACCCTGTAGGGCTTCCAAGGCTGCAAATCTTTACAGAAGCAGGCTGCCACATCTTTCTCCCATGGAGTGGCTGGTGGGTTCAAACTGCTGACGTTTTGGTTAGGAGCCAAGTTCCTTAACCACTATGCCACCAGGGCTCCTATAGTCAATGAAACACAGGTAAATATCTGTCGCAGTCATCTAGTGCTGCTAAAACAGAAATGCCATAAGTGGGTGGTTTTAACAAACAGAAGTTTATTGTCTCACAGTCTAGGAGGCTAGAAGTCCAAATTCAAGATGCCAGTTCCAGGGGAAGGCTTTATCTCTCTGTCAGCTCTGGGGGGAAGGTCCTTGTCATCAATCTCCCTCCCCCCGCTCCCCGGTCTAGGAGCTTTTCAGCTCGGTAGCCCCAGGTGCAAAGGACCCAGGCTCTGCTTTCTTGGTGGTATGAGGTCCTCATGTCTCTCTGCTCTCTTCTCTCTTTTGTATCTCAAAAGAGATTGGTTTCATACACAATCTAATCTTGTAGATTGAGTCCTGCCTCATAAATATAACTGCCACTAATCCTACCTCATTAAGATCATAGAGGTAGAATTTACAACACATAGGAAAATCACATTGGATGACAAAATGGTGGACAATCACACAATACTGGGAATCTTAGACTAGCCAAGTTGACACACATTTTTTGGGGGACACAATTCAATCCATAACAACAGTTTTCTGGTATTCTCTGCTTTCAGCCAAGATCCATCTGACATCAGCAGTGATATCCCTTGTTCCACGTCCTCTTCTGAATCTGGTTTGAATTTTTGGCAGTTCCCTATCGATGTACTGCTGCAACCATTTGTTAACTATCTTCAGCAAAATTTTACTTGCGCGTTTTGATACTAATGATATTGTTCGATAATTTCCACATTCTGTTGGATCATCGTTCTTTGGAATGTACGCAAATATTGATCTCTCCCAGTTGGTTGGGCAGGTAACTGTCTTCCAAATTGCTTGGCATAGTCTTGGCTTTTTGCGCTGGGTCCCCCAAATTATGTAGCTCTTTGGGTTGGCAGCATGCGCATTGTGCTTACATATTGTCAGGTTGAGGATTGCCAGGGTGAGGATACAAAGTGCCTGGGGTAACAAACAGTCTGATGTACTCCTAATAGATACGAATTAGAGCAAAGCCATTCTAATCTGCATAAATGGGCAGTTATTTATTTTTTATTTTTATTTTTATTTTTATTTTTTTTAAGAAAAAGAAAAGAGATGGGTAACCTAGGAAGGAAGATAGCCAGGAACACCCCTTTCTGGGGAAACAAAAAAGCATCATTGTACTTAGTGTTTGTTAAAATCTAAATTGATAAATCTGTTCCAGCATCCCTATTAAAATTATAATGAAAATGAAAAAGACCCTTTGCAATTTTAAAAAGACATGATATAACCCACTCAGGGAACACCAAGAATTTCTGTGTAAAGATATTTTCAATTTTTCGCATTTTATCTGCTTAGATAACATTGTGTTTGGCTATATGTAAATAAAATTAAAGAAAAGTATTTTAAGATTATCATACCCTTGCCTACTTCTTTGCCAGATTACAGATTTGAGAGTGAATAACAGTAAAGATTTAGAAATAGCCTTCATTTAATTGTGCTATATGAGGGTTGAGATTTTTTTTTTAATAGCAAAATCAGGGTGTCATTCCATGTACTTACTTTGGATGATTATGGTAGTATCCCTATGGGAACGAGCATGATGCCCAGTTAGCCTTGAAGGGATGCTCAATATCCTTGTAGTATGCATGATGGAGAGGCTTCTCTGCAGAAGGGAAAAGCTGATGTGGCATATACGCCCCTCTTATTCCAGGTGGAAACTATGCACCTGAGTATAAATAGAGACCGTGCAATTTTTAGTTGCCATCACTGAGAAGTTGAAGCTCAGCCTAATTTCAAATAATGCTCATTTGCACATTTCTCAGACTTTGAAAGGGTTTGTCAGAAACTATTCCTGTTGTTGCTCTCCATTTATTTTATGGATTTGTCTATACTGTATCAATCTCTATCCTGAGTAATTTCCAGTATAACAAAGCAGCCTGCCTGACCTCACCTCTCCCAGAAGGGTGATGTGCACTAGGATGTGCCTTGAATTCTTCTACTATTAACATACATTTTAAAAATAATATTTCATAGTCCTAGGTTTCTTAAATACAGGTCAGAATTATGACAGGAATGTACTGGCGGTTGTAAATATTAGTTGAATTCTTAGGAGACTATCTTGCTACCATGTATGTGGTATTTTGAGTTCTGCACAAGACAATTAAAATATCTCTCTTTACCTAGTGCTTACTATGTTTAAAACATCACAGTTGCACTGTGGGCACTGTTCTGATTTTCTATTGCTACGTTACAAACTGCCCTAAAACTTACTGGCATAAACCAACAGCCGTTGTCTTACGCTTATAGGTTTTATGATCGGGAATTCAGTTACAGTTTTTAGAATGGGATGGTGTTTCTGTTCCACAAGTCTGGGCTCTAATCTGGGAAGAATCAAATGAATGGGACTGAGTGGATACCCTGGGGCTGACACAGCTGGAACTGGAATATATATACTTCTAGAAGGAGCCCTAGTCTTGGCAGTGGTTAAGCTCTCCGCTTCTGACTGAAATGTCGGTAGTTTGAGCCCACCAGCCGCTCCGTGGGAGAAAGATGTGGCAGTCTGCTTCTGTAAAGACTTACAGCCTTGGAAACCCTACGGGCAGTTCTACACTGTCCTATAGGATTGTTATGAGTCAGAATCAACTCAGTGGCAGTGGGGTTTTTGTTTGTTTTGTTTTGAAGTGGCTTCTCCAATCACATGAAGGGTGGCTCAGCTGAGATGACAGGAAGGCTGGGCTCGGTGGGACCATCAACCAGAGCACTGACAGACAACCTGTCCGTGTGGCTTGGGCTTCTCTCAGAAGGATGGATGCTCTGAGAGGGAGTGTCCAAGACGGCCAGGAGTATGCTTTTCTGACCTCACTCAGAAGTGTAGAGCATCACTTCTGCTGTACCTTAGAGGTCAGTGTAGCCCTAAGACTGCCCAGTTTCAAGTGGAGGAGATATAATCCCACTTCTTCATGGGAGGTATAACAAAGAATTTGCAGCCCTTTTTTAAAGCTCCCACAGATAGGAATTAATTCCCACTGTAGAGTTGAGAAAGTGGAGACCAAGGGAGGTTGAATAATTTGTCCAAGGTCACAGAAAAAGTAAATGGCAAAACCAGATTCAGGTCCAAAAGTTTGTACCTTCTGAAGGGTATGTCAAATTGTTGTTGTTGTTGTAAGCTGCCGTCATGTTAGCTCTGACTCAGGGCAACTCCATGTATAACAGAACGAAACATTGCTCAGTTCTGTGCCATCTTCCCCATCGTTGGTATGCTCAAATCTATTATTGTGGCCACTGTGATATTCTGAGTGCCTTTCAACCTAGGTGGTTTCCACCAGTATATTGGGTGGTGTTCTGCTGTGATCCATAGGGTTTTCATTGACTAATTTTTGGAAGTAGATAGCCAGGCCTTTCTTTCTAGTCTGTCTTAGTCTGGAAGGTCTGCTGAACCTTGCCCACCATAGGTGACCCTGCTGGTTTTTGAAATACTGGTGGCATAGCTTCCAGCATCATTGCAACCTGCAAGCCAACGTAGTACAACAAACCCCACCATGGATGGGTGATGGTATGTCAAATTAGAGAGGCTCAATTTCTACTACTCTGATGTTTACTCTGTGTGTGTTAGTATGTACACACACATATATAATTAGTTATGTGTGTGTGTGTGTGTATGTAAGTTCTCTCTCCATCTATAGTTCTCTATGAAAGGCAAGTACCACGCCTGCCTTTTCCCCTGTAGCTCCAAAGCCTCACAGCATGACTGTTACACATTAAGAGCTCAATAAATACTTGTTCAATTGCATCAAGCTTGAATAAAGTTTAGCTTTTCTTCCATCACACCTGTGTGGTCCCGTGCAGAATTGGTCATTACATCCCCTGTGGGTGATTGGTGTTTGTTGGATTTCTCTCATTTTAGTAACACAAAGTTTGAGTAGAATAACCCTGATTAGGGTGGAATATTAGATTTGCTTATTGCTGGGAACCGTAGACTCTTCAGACAGCAAATTTGTATAGTTAATGAATCATTGCATCAACTTGATTGAGGGCTTCCAATGTTGTCACTTTTCTTGTAAACTGACAGCAGTATCATGTACTTAGTCTTATAATAGTATTATATGCTTTTTGTGAATATATTTGCGTAAATAGAATTTACAGTGACATTCTTGGTTTTGATGCATACACTCTTGAATATATGTGAACTCTGCCTTTCAAATTTTAACATTAGAAAATTGAGAAAATATTGTTTTGCAAATGTTAATCTGTTAAATATTGAAAAACAAATCAACATAAGTCTAATGTATGTGGTTTCCAAGAAATAATACCATATGTTTCCCAGAACAACTCTAACAAATCTTTTCCTCCAGATATGTATTTCAAATAACTCATATTTTTCATTGGCATAATTATTGGTGTAGGTTATATGGAGCTCAAATTAGTCATCAGAAAAAAATGTTTCATATAGTTTTAAAAACGGGTTTAAAATTTGTTATATTTAGCTGCTGCATACGCATACTTCCTTCCCTCTATCTCTGACACTTACCTTTTTAGACTTACTATTAGAAAACATGTTTCCCTTTTTTTCATTAGTTGAAAATTATCATTTTTTGACTAACCAGCCAGCTTATATATTAATCACTGTGAAGTACATTATTAAGAAAATTGAAAATAAAGCTACAGTTTTATGGTCCAAAATTATTGAATGAAATAATCAGTACAGTTCTTCTCCCCAATGTCCAGAAATTTGAAATCTAACAGAAAAGACAAGATAAATGAAACTCTGTGTATGTATAGAAATTGTACTGTGTGCATGTATACCTATAGTTGAAAAAAGCTATATTGATATATGCTACCGATATACTGAGACAGAGAGAGAATGTTAGTTCTGAAAAAATAATTGATAAATGAAGCCTGATAGTAATTAAAACCACAGGATTTCTAAGATAGCCATTGTTTACCAGAAGAAAGTAGACAAGGCTTGGGAGTGGGTGTGTTGTGATTGGCTGGAAAGGAGGGTATAGATTTGGGAGAGAGAGATTAAATCAGAAAGAGAGAATTAATTGGGAGAGTATTTCTTAAACTTTTTTTAAAAAATGCAATGCCCCCCTCCATCATAGGTAAGAAATGAAAGCTACTCACAACTTTCTTTCTGTATGAGTGATTTGGCATGCCTTTTAAGCAATTAACATGCCTACCAGGCATTTAGAGCCCTGGTGGTGTAGTGGTTAAGGGCTTGGCAGTTCAAATCGACCAGCTGCTCCTTGGAAACCCTATGGGGCAGTTCTCTTTCCTATAGGGTCTCTATGAGTCAGAATTGCAACGGGTTTGGTTTTTGGTTTGGGTCAGGCAATTGAGATACTAACCTCAAATTTTATGTCACAAGTTAAAAAAACTTCCCACCATTTCAGTTAGTTTTGGAACAAAGTTAGTTGTAGGATTTGGAGCAAGAAGAAATCTGTACCTTTGACATGCGACAGTATCGTTTCTTAGTATGTTTCTCACTGTCAATTGGTTTTTCTTTGACAAATGTTTCCTTGTGGTTTTTTGAGGACCACAGGTAGTCACTTCATGAATGCTTTCTGGTGCTGAGCAATGTGTTTACAATACACAAGAAAATCATTTGGGCTGTGGCAGGCAGCATGCTTAGGAGTGGACAGAGGCCAGCAAAAGGACACATGTGGTCCTTCTTTATGAAAATCAAGGGCTGAAAAATAATTTTGTTTTTAGCCATAGAAAGTCGTTGGTCCAGTTGAGAGATATTCCAAAGGAAGAGTTAGATTTAAAGAGAAATATATTTCTTCTTGTGTGAACCATTAAAGCAATTGAAATGAAATACTTGAATAACAATGTTCATTCAAAGCATCCGCTCATTATCCATGATTTCATGAACCTCATCCAAGTGTCTACTTATGTCCAAATTCCCTGACCAAATGGTATGTGTCAGGAAGTAAAAGCAATGTTAGGTTGGCTTCTTAGCTACGTCAGTGTCACTGATCTACTGGTTGAGAGTGAGACTTTTCGCTTCATAAGGAGTACAGATAAGTTAGGGCACTTAATCTCAACCTCTGTACAGATTTCCCTGGAAATGATTCACAAGGATTATTACTTGATTAGAGTGGTTCTTTATGTCAGCTTCAATCATGATTTCTTCCCCTTTGAGGCAGACTGGAGAAGTGTATCATCCTGCCTGTTAAGGCAGGTGGGGCTAAATATTTCCCATGGAGACTAAAAGCAAATAAAATGAAATCAAAAAGAAGAAAGAGAAAATGAGCAATTTGCTGACCACTTCCCTCTTCGCAGTTTTCACTGAATTCTTTCTAGTTGCTATGCAATATACATCTATCTATTGTCTATTTTGGCGAGTTATTAAATTTGCAATGAATTTGATGTTGTAAAATTAAAATGCTTTAAACAGGTGGCTTTAAAATGCCAGTGAAGGAGAATAGAAGAGGAAATGTGCTCTCTGCTTTGATTCTTATCTTTTTGCTCTTCCTGTCCTTGAGAAGTCATGTAGCTGAGTCATATCACACTGCCTCTAACTATTTGGGATCACACTGGGCTACATGGAATTAGCTATAGGGAAACCAGTGGTTTGCCTCTCTTGGAAAGGCAGTGATCACAGCTGGATGAGCCCCAGCACACTTTGTCATGTGACTGGAATGCTGAACCATGGCAAAATGCATCAATATATAAATCCCACTTCTATTTTACTGTGACATCTCTTTTATAAAAAATATTATATCAGGAGTAACCTGAAAGCAAGAGGAAAAAAAGTATACATTCGCTGAAATCAGTCTTTTTTATTATTTCAGCTTTCCCTCAAACTCTGGAGACTCAGTTTCCTTGAGCACGACGTACAGTGGTTTTAGTTTGCCCTTGAGTGAGGATTTATAGAATGTAAGCAGTTTTCTGCCCACTTGGACATCATTTCCTCATTTTGTTGGCAAGTCTGATGCAAGTAAAGAAGACTAAGAAATAATAGGACAGGACACTTTGGATCTGGGATATGCCAAGGTCATCGCTGTTTTAGCACAAATTTTGGAAATAACAGCTGGTATTGAGACCTTGGGAGATGAAGTGATTGATCTGATGTTTATTCAGCTGGGTACATGCCAGGCCAAGTTGTACTGCAGATGAACTAAAAACTCTAAGCCCCCTCAAAAAAAAAAAAAAACCTGCAAAATAATATCTCCATAGAATGTTTTTATTATGATATAAGTACTTGCTATTACTTTTGAATATTCCTGTGAGGCATGAAATACCTGCATCGGGAAAATTCCATAAATAGTGAATTCTGTATACAGTAGTAGACTGTGAACTCAGTTGTATTTAAGGGACATTAAACACACTTTTGAAAACCATCCTATTTCAGACTTATCAATTGCACTTTGGAAGCTGATGTGCCTGGAAAGGACATTAAATATTGAGCACTCTAAGCCTCTCATTTTGGATTTGATGACCCTGATTCAAAGTCGTTAAGGGCTTTACTGTGATTAGAATATTTGATAAACAGCACGAGACAAGAACTTCCAGTTCTTATATTGATAATAAAAATATAACTGGTATGTTAAAATTCACGTTTCTGTTTTTGATATTTGATATATTTTTTAATTTTTAGTTTTTTACATTAAGTTGTCTGGTATCACTTTGCTTCCAAGCTAAGTAAGGAATATCTCTTGAAACTCCCTAAAGACAAACTCAATTTTGAGATAAATCACTTCACAAATCTAGGGCTGTTATAACAAAGCAACACATTGGGCAGACTGCAGGTATTGCAAACCCTGGAGCAAAAGTTTAATAATGGCTAATTTATTTTTTCCTTTAAGAGAGTTCTTCCACAGAGTGCTAACACTTTTTGAAACTGTGATTTTGTAGAGTGTCATGAGTTCAAGGGAAGATCAAGAATATCTCAAGAGACTTTTGTTACTTTCCTAGTGTAGGAGTACTACATGAACAAAGGTATTTACTGCATTGAAAGCTTGGCTGTCCTCATGAAGTGCGAATTTCTATTCATTTTTATCAGAGATATATAATGGATGCATTTCAAACGTGCTCTGGCCTGTCTCCCAAGCTCACATCCCAAATTTTCAGCTGCTCATTGAATGCCCTATTTGATGGAGTGCCATGCTCCAAGGTTTACACTTCAAATTCTGAACATTTCCTTTTGTACCCAGATGCAGGTCTCTACCCCATTCCCTCATTCTCAATACTGTACCATCGTTTTGCCTGGCTCAACACTTGAAAGTTGCTTTTCCCTCCTCCCTTTGAAACATCCAATTAGCCCCTGAGCTTAGCCAGCTCTTCCCTTTCAAGAACTCTTAATCCTTTTGCCTTTTGTTCTGATTTTTCCCACTTGGTCCTTCTGATTAATGGCATTTCAACTGTCACAATAGTAAGGTTAATTTTTCTTCCTATTTTCTGACTCTACTTCCCTTTCAAACACAGCATTTAACATCTTACTCCCTTGCTCAGAAATCTTCAATGGCTCCCCACTGCTATAGGATATACCTATAAATCTTTAGCTTGGTATTCAGGGCTATCTAATTTTTTTAGTTTAATATCAAAATATTCAAGCCCAAACCCAGACAACTCATTGTTTCTACCTTTAAAATATCCAGACTTTATGTTTTAGTTCATGCCACTTAGTAATCTATACCATGGTCATAGGTCTGGATACGTTGGCAAATACCTGACTGTATTAAGTGACTAATTATTGCCTCTAATTAATGATCTAGGCTAAAGGAAGGTCACCTAAAGTGACTCTAACAGTTTGACATGCCATCCAATTTTGGCAGAATGATAAGCAGCTGGTTGGGTGATAATTTCCAAAGCAGGATTAGATGATGTAGCTATGTGGAGTTGTCTGCTGGCTTGATAGATCGGAAGCTTCTTGATTACTTCCACTGGGTAATGCTGTAGGCACAGGTTCATTAAGTGAAGAGACACAAACCACAGATGCTCATACAGGGATTAATGGAAATGGGTTAAAACACCCGTTACTGAAGTTTTTCACAATATATTGAACTATGCACATCGCTAGTGAGGAATAACGCATTGAAAGAATGTATCATGTAATGCCATTAAACTTATCATGGATTGTAATATCAATAAATGGTTTATTATGCATTTTTCCCTAGTTTTTCAGGCTTTTGAGATACTCTGTGAATGTTCTTTCTCTTCTGACACAATTATCAAGTTTCTTAAATTTATTTATTTTTCTCAAGGTTGGCTTCTTCTATGAGAATATCCCTGGTAATACAGCTTGGATTAATCCTCTGAACTTCCACAGAAATTATTATCTTTGCTAGTGGTGGGATATTTCCAAATGCATGTAATGTCCTCCCTATCAGTTTCAATTATTTTCTTCAGTGTACCCCCAAGCATACTTCCCACCTTCCTCCTGCCCAACATCCAGTTTAAAGTGTTAAGACATGAGTCTCCAAGTGTTTTTCCAGATGATAGTCATTATAGAATCATAGAATTTGAAGCGTCAGTTCTGTTTGGCATTTAGGTGTAAATGCTGATGGCTTAGATAGGACAAAAAAGTATAGGTAGATATTTGTGAGTTTTCGTTCTCCAAGACTAGTTAAAGTCCGTGGACTGGAGAAGAAGGGAAAGGAAGAAACCATGAAGACAAGAGTAAGATCAGAAGCTTCACTGAAATTCTACCTCATTGTCATCCTGAGTGGGCCTTCCTTTGAAAGCAAACAATTGGTTGCCTACTGACCATAGGTGGCACGAGGCCAATTTGTACTTAGAGATTTTTCTCAGCTACCTGACTTTCTGAGGACAACCCATCTTCCAAGAACCAAGATTTCTTGGTGCAGAGCTTCTCAGACCATCTCTAGTGAATTGTCAGTTATTCACTTAATTTTTGTTTCCAACCCCTTTCAGACCAATTTTTTTTTTTTTTATTGTACTTCAGGTGAAGGCTTACAGAACAAATAGTTTCTCATGAAACAGTAGTACACATATTGTTTTATGACACTGGTTAACAAC
>NW_004443985.1:17427512-17459486 GCF_000243295.1 Trichechus manatus latirostris
TTGTACCAGTTGTGCTGGTTTCCCACTGTGTACTGTGCAGACCAATATTTTTGTAAAATGTAATTAACATGAATTATTAGTAAACTGAAACAATAAAAACAAAGGTATATAAAAGAAATCAAGACCAAATATTTTATTATGAGAATCAACAGTCAGTACATTGTCCTGTCAAATTGCCATAAAAGTTTCTAAAAGTTAACCTGCAACTTCTCCATTTCCATTGTTGTGGGCCAGTAACAAACAGTACACGGGGCCAGCACTCATCTGTGGACCACAGGTGGAGTAGCACTGCGCTAGTGGAGTCTCTGAGATTCAGTGTAGAGCTAGAACAATTAGAGGTGGTGGAGGACCCAGACAGCCACTGCCCCACTCCCCTTCCACCTGTACCCACCTGGGGGAGATGGGGCTAACTGAAACTAGCTGATTATCTGTCACTGTCGGGACAGTCGTTGAACAAATGTTAACCACTTGCCCCTCACCCAGTTCATTTGATAATTAATCGTGAACCTCCTTGGGAGATTTGTCATATTGCGGTTTTAAGGAATTGCTTTTAAAATGTATTATTATTTATTCTTCTGTGTTTTTACCTTACTTCCTTCAGTAAATCTTAGGAATCTTGGGAGTTATATAGTAAATTTTAGTTTATTTTGTGTTCCTCAGATTTCCTAGCGTAATGTCTTACAGAATTGCCTGTAATCATTTATTTGTTTTGGTTTAGCAAAAATGCCAACCAATTCGGAAGGAAACAGAGCAAACTTTAAATTGCGTAGATAAGCAATAATAGCGCTTAAGGTTATTTTTAGTGTTCTGAATTATCTCATGCATTCCCACAGTGAGAACATTGATTTATTTAGGCTGACAGAGAAATGTAAAGAAGAGAGACCTTGACTTTGCTAACCTTCAGTTTGTTTCCTCATCTGTAAAGTAGGTATACTTGGCAGCTTTTATTTTACGTTATACTGAAGGTTAAATAAAATACTATTTATAAAGCACTTAAAATACACTTGCACAGAGCAGCTACCCAGTAAGTATTAGTTGCCCTTTCCTTAGCAATAAGACTTTGAATGCTACTCTTTTGTTGCAAGCAGTGTATAACACAATTGTTGGTAAAAAGACATTTTAAAAAAGTATTGATTATATGCACACACATGTAGCTACTCAATGGAAAAAAAATAGTCCTAAAATTTTCATTCTGGCTTTAAAGGGAGACACAATTAGTGAATGAAAGTGATACTATACATTTCTTCCTTTGTTTTTTTCTTTTTTTAGGCCAGGTTTATGTTACTTTCTGTTATATTCCTCAGAGAATTTTGGAACCCTGAGGAAACCATCTTAAAGTGATTCAAACATAGATTTTTGCCTTTCGGGACACCCAGGAATGTAGATCAACAGCTTTTCTGGAGTATCACTTCAACAAATGAGTTGTTGACTTGCGTCATTAGCTTAGCCAAGATCTCAGCACCTTAGGATGTATTTTCCATTACTTACTTCTTAAAAGTAAATACTAGACCTTGTCATTTCTCTTTATCCATCCCATGAATTCACAATTCTAATTGAGGGTTACAGTAGTGAGAAGGGAAATGAGTGTGTTTGTTTACGTACGTCCCTAAGACAAATACAATACACCAGAACGTAACATCTAGAAAATAAACTTCGGTTGTGTCACGGTCCTTTGTTTCTGAAAGTTCTTTGTGTTTCATCGCCGCTCTTGAGTTTGCCTATTTATAGATATGGTTTTCAAGGCTACAGCATATATATGAAGGAGCTTCTTAGAGCAAAATATAATCCTACACACATCTAGGGGTAGTCTGGGAATTTTTCACTAGCTTTAAGTTGCTGTATCACAGCATACATTTACCCTTGTTCATATCCTAACTTGAATCTGTATCTGTAATATTGGTGCTACCTTTTTTTTTTCTTCTTCTTCTTTCTGGAACCTGTCATTGCCTTTAAGACCACAAGCCAACTCATTTAGACTTGACAGTGCTGTCACTTCTCTTATGATTCTGAACGTTAATTCAGAGGCTTTTATTTCCAAAGAAGTTTCTTATGCTCTAAATTGTTTCTTCTTTTGCTAATTACTCACTCCCTATGGATGAGGAAGGAACTCAGTTTTACAAGGTTTGACAAAATCTAAAAGTTGGGCAGCTTAGGGTTTAGCTGTTCGTGTATGTCATGGACTGAATTGTGTCTCCCAAAAATATCCGTCAACTTGGCTAGGTCATGATTCCCAGTATTGTATGATTGTGTACCATTTTGTAATATGATGTGATTTCCTTATGTGTTGTAAACTCGATCACTATGATGTAATAGGATGGATTAGTGGCAATTACATTGATGAGGTCTACAAGATTAGATAGTGTCTTCAACCAATCTTTTTTGAGATATAAAAGAGAAGCGACCAGAGAGACACGGGGACCTCATACCACCAAGAAAGCAGTGCCCGAGGCTCCTGCACTGACCAAGGGAAGACTGATGTATCACAATGACCTTCCTCCAGAGCTGACAGAGAGAGAAAGCCTTCTCCTGGAGCTGATGCCCTGAATTTGGACTTGTAGCCTACTCGACTGTGAGAAAATGAATTTCTCTTTGTTAAAGCCATCCGCTTGTGGTATTTCTGCTACAGCAGCACTAGATGACTAAGACATGTATATTCAAGTCATGGAATCACGTGATGCTTACTGATGCTTACTGATGTTTCTCTTTTAGTAGAAGAGATTGGCCCACTCAGAATATTTTACTGCACAATATTTACTGATTACTTGCCTTAGTCTGCATACTCAGTCACCTGGTAATGTATTTTACCCTTACACGTTGTACAACAAAGCTTTATGTCAGAGTTATGTAGTGATTTCCCGACTTTGTTGTTAACAAACAATGCTTCTAATGCAAGTCCTGGATGTGGTTTTTTTATGTGTAGATTTTGCCTATAGCAATTATTGCTATCATGTTCCAGTGGTGATCTTCTATTTCCCTCATTCCTTCTGTATTACTTATTTGGAAGTCCACTTTAAGGAAGAATTATGTCTTCTCTTGCATTTCTTTATTAATTCAATTATTTGTTAATAATCAATATGGACCCACATTTATCTACTTTATTCTTTCAGGTATAGGACAATGATATCATTATTTATTTTGTTACTCATATTATTCTAAATTTTACCATAGGAACATTTTTCAAGTTGTCCCTGTGTCATTTTGACATACTTCTGTCTTTTTTTTAAAAACAGCAGAACATATACCAATTCAATGGTTTCTGCAAGTACAATTCAGCGACATTGATTACATTCTTTGAGTTGTGCACCCGTTCTCACCCCCTTTTTCCAAGTTGTTTCTCTCCCATTAATATACTTACTGCCTTCTAAGTTGCCTATATAATCTTCTGAGTTGATGATGTCAGTGTGATCCCATATAGACAGGTCCTGAAAGAGTGCAATGCTCAAAGCAGACATTCTTTATTAGTTAAGCTAAACTATTGTTAGGTTTTAAAAAGACGTCAGGGGATATTTTTGGTTTAAGGTTTAAAGATTATCTAGGGCAATAGTTTCAGGGGTTCATCCAGCCAACATGGCCCCAGAATGTCTGGGTTCTACGAGAATTTGAAATTCCATTCTGCATTTTCCCCCTTTTGATCAGGATTTTTCTATAGAATCTTTGATCAAAACATTTAGTAATAATAGTGGGACATCATCCAATGCTTCTGGTCTCATGGCAAGGGGAGTAGTTGTTCACGGAGACAATTAGCTACACATTCCATTTCCTCCTTATATTCCTGACTCTCTTTCCTCTGTTGGTCCAGACGAATAGAGACCAGTTGTTTTGCCTTGGATTGTGGCTCGTAAGCTTTTAAGACCCCAGTCACTATGAAGTGAACAAGGAAGTAGAAAAGAAGCACTGAACACTGTATTAGGTGAATTAACAGAGACGCTCCATGAAACCCTGACCCTAAACCTCCAAACCAAGGAACCATATGATTGTACATGTGCAGCCTCAGCAGCTACTTTTTTTTTTTTTTTTTTTGGTCATTGTAAATATATCTATCATACAACTTTTTACAGGTGTACAACTTATTGACAGCAATTGCAATAATTGGCTGTGCAACCCTACCCTTAATCAATGTGATTTTTCCATTACCATTAACCCTCATTTTCCCCCTCCCTCCCACCCTTGTTGTTGTTGTTACATTTGCCTTTTCTTGTATAAGTGATATCATACAATATATTTTTCCTTTTATGATTGGCTTTTGTTGTTCAACATAATGTCTTCAATCTCCATCCATACTGTATGTAGCACATGTCAAGACTTCATTTCTCCTATTGGCTGAGTAGTACTCCATTGTAGGTATGTACCACATTTTGTTTATCCTTGCATCTGATGATGAGCATTTAAGTCATTTCTACCTTTTGGCTACTGTGAATAGTGCTTCAATGAATGTTGGTGAACACGTTTCTTTTTGAGTCTCCGTTTTTGAGTCTTTTGGGTATATACTTAGGAGTGGAATTGCTGGATCATATGGTAGTTCTGTTTTTATTTTTCTTAGGAATTGCCACACTGTTTTCCACAAAGCTGTACCATTTTGCATTCCTACCAGCAATGGATAAATGTTCCGGTTTTCCCACATCCTTGCCAACATTTGTTATTTTCTGGGTTTTATTTTTGCTTGTGTGTGTGTTTGTTTTTTATCTTAGCCATCCTAGTGGGAGTGAAATGGTATCTTATTGTGGTTTGATTTGCATCTCTCTGATGACTAATGGCTCTGAGCATCTTTTCATGTGTTTGGCCCCCATTTGAATATCCTCTTTTTGAAATGTCTATTCAAGTCCTTTGCTCATTTTATGATTGGGTTATTTGTTTTTTTTTTTTAAGTTGTCCAAGTTTTATATATATTTTAATTATTAGATTCTTATAAGGTATATGGTTTCTAAAGATATTCTCCCAGTCAGTAGCTTTTCACTTTTTTGGTAAAGTCTTTTGATGAACAGAAGTTTTAATTTTTATGAGGTCCCATTTTTTTATTTTGTCTTTTGCTCTGTGTGCTCTATTATGTTAGATAATCTGTTGTTAAAAGTTAGGCCCAACAGCCTTCCCCCTAGCATTTTCTTCTAAGATTTTTATGGTTTTAGTGTTCACATTCAAGTCCTTAACCCATTTTGGTTTTGCGTATGGTGTGAGGTATGGATCCTGTTTTATTTTTCTGCATGTGGAAATCTATTTTTCCCAGCACCATTTATTCGACAGATTCTTCTTTCCTCATTGGATGGATTTAGCACCCTTGTCAAAAACTAGTTGACCAAAGATATGTGGGTTTTTTTTTTTTGGATTCTCAGTTCTGTTCCTTTAGTCTGTGTGTCTATTGTTATACTAGTACCAGGCTGTTTTGATTACTAGCTCTATTATATGTTATAAAATCAGGAAATGTGAGTCCTCCAACTTTATTCTTCTCTTTCAACACTAATTTAGCTGTTTGAGGTCTCTTGCTATTCCATATAAAGTTAAGAATTGGTTTTTCCATATCTGTAAAGAAGACTATTGGAATTTTGATTGGGATTGCATTGAATCTATAGATCGCTTTGGGTAGTATGTTAAGATACCAATCTTAACACTATTAAGTCTTCCAATCCATGAACAGGGAACATCTTTCCATTTATTTAAGTCTTCTTTAGTCTCTTTCAGTACTGTTTTATGGTTTTCATTGTATGAATCTTTTATATCCCTGTTGAATTTATTCCTAGGTATTTTGTTCTGTTGGATGCTCTTGTAAATGGAATTATTTTCCCAAATTTTCTTTCAGATTTCTCTTTGGTGGTGTATAGAAACCCAACTGACTTTTGTTTGTTGACCTTGTAACCTGCAACTTTTCTACATTCCTCTATTAGGTCTAGAAACTTTCTTGCAAACTCTTTGGTATTTTCTATATATAGGATGATATCTGTGAATAGAGATAATTTTATTTCTTCTTTTACAAACTAGACACCTTTTATTTACTTATTTTTTGTCTTATTGCTCTAGCTGCAAGTGAATACAAGTGGGGAGAGTGGACATCCTTGTTTTGTTCTCGATATCAAGGGAAAAGGTCTCAGTCTTTCTCCATTAATTATAAAATTGACTGTTGGTTTTTCACGTATGCTCTAAATCATATTGAGGAACTTCCCTTCTGTTCCAGTCTTCTCGAAGGTTTTCACAAGAAAGGGTTTTGGATTTTATCAAATGCTTTTTCTGCATCCATAGATATGATCACGTGGGTTTTTTGTTTGTTTTTGTTTTTTCCTTTGTTCTATTGATGTAGTATATTATGTTGAATTTTTTAAGGGTTGAACCATTTTTGCATTCCTGGAATAAACACCACTTGGTCATGGTGTATGACTCTTAACATGCTGTAGGATTCTGTTCGCTAGTATTTTGTTTAGGACTTCTACATCTATGTTCATAAAATATTGGCCTGTAGTTTTCTTGTAATTTTTTTTCCCCTGGTTTTGGTATCAGGGTTATGTTTGCTTCATAAATGAATTAGGGAATATTTTTTCCTTCTCTATCTTTTGGAAGAGTTTAAACAGGACCGGTGTCAGTTATTCTCTAAATGTTTGCTAGAATTCCCCAGTGAAGCCATCTGGTCCAGGACTTTTTGTTGTTGGAGGTTTTTATTTATTTATTTTTCATCACGGATTCAATCTTTTCACTTGTTATAGGTCTGTTGAGATTTTCTATTTCCTCTTGAGTCAGTTTAGGTAGATTGTCTACTTCTAAGTCGTTGTCCATTTCATTGAGGTTATCCAGTTTATCGCCATATATCTAGCTTTGTTTGTTTAAATAATTCCTCATTTTCTGGCACTACCAGATGCTCCAGGTTTGTTTTCTCCTTTCCTTCTCCCAGCTCTAGAATCAGCCATTTCTCCAAGGAACTCTAGAACCTTTTATTGAGAATTGTATTTAGAAACCAAGATCTGGGTGCAATTTATGTATTAATTTATCCAACTCTAGAATACATATAAAGCTGTTTTAGAGTTACTGTCTACAGTATTTATGTGCAACTGTTTTTATTTTTGACCTTAAGCAATATTCAGTCAAAACAGTATTTTCCAGAGTAACTTAGCTGTGCTGTTTTTTTTTTCTCCACCCTTTTCACTGAGGTTATTTTATACATTTGTAATGCAGTTACAAATGCATTTCATCTCAGGATCACTGACATCTTGGTTGATTTTTTTTTCCTAAATTGCATATAGTAAAGTTCAATCTTTATGTAACTGTGTGGGTTTTGAGAAATTCATAGTCGTGTATCACCATCATAGTAGCATACAGAACAGTTCCACCAGCCTAAAAATTCTGTTGTGTGGCCATTTTGTAATCAACTCCTTCTTCCACCAATGTTGGTAACTACTGATCTGTTGCTTCTCACTATAGTTTTGCCTTTTCCAGAATGTCACATGAATGGAATTATAAAATACACACCTTCTGGGTCTGGCTTCTTTCACTTACACATGCATTTAAGATTCATCCATGTGGTGGCATGAATCTGTTAAGTGTAGGATTGCTAGGTCAAATGTTAAGTATATGCTTAACTTTATAAGAAATTGCCAGACTGCTTTCCAAAGTGATTGTACCATTTTGCATTTCTGTCAACAATGAAGGAGAGTCCCTGTTGTTCTGCATCATCACCAACATTTCATATCGTCAGTTTTTCCTGCTTATTTTTTAACTATTCTAATAGGTGTGTAGTGGTATCTCATTGTGGTTTTACTTTGCAGTTCTCTAATAATGAATGATGCCAAGCAACTTTTCACATGATTATTTGCCATCTATTTATCATCTTTGATGATGGGACTTGTCAGATCATTTGCCTATTTTTTCTTTTTAGTTAGGCTATTTATTTTCTTATTTTTGAATTTTAAGTTGTTCTTTATATATTCTGAATACAAGTTCTTCACCTGAATATGATTTGTAAATATTTTCTCTTAGTCTGTGCCTTGTCTTTTAATTCTCTTTACAGCATTTTTCACAGAGCAGAATAATTTGGAGAAAGTCCAAGATATACATGTCCTCTACATTTGTTTACCAACCATGCCCTCCCCTGCAAGGTGTTTTTGTAAGTGTGCTATGCTATTTTTTTTACAGCAACATATTAAAAAGAAAATGGCATAGCGGTGCTTCTGAAAATACCTTGGGGGGAGGGCATGGTTGGCAAACAAATATAGAAGGCACACTTTATTTGTGTAAAAATATGATTATATATTTTTTCTTCTATGGATAGTGCTTTGGTATATCTAAAACCCTAAGATCACACAGATTCTTCTTGAAGTTCTGTATTTTTACATTTTACATTAAGGTCTATGATTCATTTTTTAGTTATTTTTCATGTAAGGTATGTGTATGGGTTCATATCCTATTTGTGAATGTTCAATTGTTCAAGGACCATTTGTTGAAAAGCCTATCCTTTCTACACTGAATTTCTAGCCATGTTTTGAAAATTGAAAGCAGCCTCTCAACTACAGTTATGGTTTCCACCCTAGATTACAACTTGTCCCCTAGCAGGATCCCTAAATAATATTCTACTTTCTTAGGGTGTGAATATTTAGAATAGCTTTCCCTCCTATAGGTTCTGAATAGTTTAATGAATCACTTTCCCAATAAGTATTATTGTGCTAAAATGTGAGAATAAGTACTAAGTACTATCTTCAGAATATATGAGAGTTATCTGTACCTTGTCAGTAGGATTACAAATGATGAGCACGCCTTGCAGAGTATGTATTAATGACTAAGTGATTTTTTTTTTCTAAAGGAAAAAAACAGTTTTCTTAAGGATATGTCACTTCAGCTTCAACTAAGTTAAAAAAATGAAACATTCTTACCTAACCTCCAGAAAAGAATAGATCTAGAATGTAAAATCCTGTCTCAAATCAGAGCAAGGTGAATTTATTAAGGGCCAAAAGGCTGCAGGCTTAGAAATAATCAACCCAAAAACCTGAAGAAGGCAAAAGTCAAATGTCTACAAGTGTCTAAACAGAACCCAGAAAATAAAACTTGTTCATGATTCAGAAACTGAATTAGAGGATTGGCCAGGGCCAATATCTCATCAACAATACAAAAGAAAAATCCACATAAAGGTGAAGAAAAAGGCTGAAAATGTGGGCTAGGCTAAGATCAAAGTCAAGAAGACTTCAAAGTGGAATATGGAGTTGGAATATAAGAAATGAGATGAGAAAAGAGTCAGGAGGATGAGTTCATGGGGACAATGTCCTATAAGTGTTGGACTATTGATGAAGGTCAAAGCCCTTCCAGTTTCCCCACCCTACTCCATCTTCTGTCATTCTAAATGTTGTGCTTGGTTTCCTGAGAATATCATTTGGACTTATTTTGGGGCAAGGAGTGAAAAGATCCCAGAACAATTAGGCTAGTTGAGTTTCTTAGAATTCAGTACCCAACCAAAAAACCAAACCTGTTGCTGCTGAGTCAGAATAAGATCAGTTTATTCATTTATTCATCCTTCAGGCATATACTGAAAATATGCAACTTATGAGTTCTTCTTTGGGTGTTTAGAATAAAAAAATTCATTAATTCACTCAATTGAGCAGACATTCACAAGCGCCTAAAGTGTGCATGGGATTGTGATAGGCATTTATAGTCTAACAGAAACAATATATGTGGAGATAATCAAATTACAGTTCACTTTGATATACAACAATAGAAGCATGTACTGAGTACAGAGGTACTACAGACGAGAGATACTAGATCAACAGAGGTAAAGGAAGGGAGGATAAGTGAAAGAAGGTTTCTAAGTTGAGATGTGCTGGTTGCTGAGAATAGCTTGATAGAGGCCTTTCCCTTTAGGCTCATAGTCTGGAGCCAGAGAGATAATGTAGCACTTATTATTTAAGTATGGTGCAATGGGATCCTTGGAAAGTAAAATTAAATTTGGACGGATGGATGGATGGACAGATGGACAGAATAAAGAAAGGAAAGGAGAGGAGGAGAGACTGAAAAGAAAAACCTCACAATTTGAAAATTATTAGCTCTCAATTATTGGCTTTTGGAAGATTTTAATTCTCTTCATATTTTCCTGTATTTCCCTACTTTTTTGCTAATGTATATAGTATTTTTGAATTGCAAAAATATTAAAAGTAATTTCCTTAATGTTTTGCTAAAGGAACAGGAAAAGGCAGCAAAAACTTTTTAGGATAGCAAAGTAAAAGAGACTTCTCATTTTTAAGATGGGGAGGATAGAAAATATCTACAAGCTAAGAGCAAGAAGGCAGTTGGCATGGTAGCATTTCTGTAAATAAATATGCACCCACACATGCATGAACTCTAGTGCTGGATGCTACATGTACACACCTGAACTCTACTGCTATGCTAGCCCTGGAACTCATTTTCATGATAAGGGAGATTGTAGAAGGAAGTTTTCTAATCTATTGAAATACTTACTTACTAGGTTAGAGAGCATAATTTTAGAGAGTGAAAGAAAGAGAAATGGTGAAATCTGATTTTAAAAAGTCTGTTAAAATTCCTCTTTAAAGAATAGAGTTGACTGAGGAAATTAAAAGGCAAAAATATTTCCAGTTTCATGTTTAGAGAGCCTGAACACTGGGCAGCAAGCTAGGTGGCATCCTGAACATCACTTGGTACATTATGAAAATAAGAAGTTTTGCCAAACGTCTAATGCTGTGTACTTTGGAACAGACATTATTATTTATGCTCTGTTTTTTCTTGGATCAGTTTTCATTGTGCCTCTTTCTGCTTTGGATATATATTTTTAAATACACTGTCTATAACTTTGATCAGAAAGAAATTATCTTGAAGTATCCTTAAAATAGCCTAGCAGTTTGTGAATCTGGAAGAGGAAGCTATGGAGTGAGGAACTCTGGCTATTTTCTGTAGCTTTGATGCATTCTTCTGCTTTTTCTTTTGCAAAAGTAATATAATGATTTGTTACTTTCCTTGTTCATATATTTTTTTCTCTCAGTACATGGAAAGTAATGCTACTAGGCTTTTTACGTCAGATAAAATTAAAGACATGTAAATGTATGTAACAATGAATGCAGTAAACTGTGAAGTTTTGGGCAGAAAAGGTGACTCCAAAAGGAAAACAAAATTATTCAAATAATACAACCAAATATATCTCTTAAAATGTCTTAAAGATGGGGCAGAGCAAGATGGCAAAGTGAGTGGATGTCCCCATTTACTCCCCCAGCGACTAATTCACTGAACAACAAATAAAAACAGGCACAGACTAAGATCCCAAAACTCCAGGCAGCAGCTGATGTACTGGAGAGTCGCAGTGAGTCCAGAAGTGAGGATGAGGAGGAACAGTGTTGGCACAGAAGCCAGGAGATCCTACCCACTAACATCGGGAGCACTTGCTCATCAGAGCCATTTGGGGACTGAGCTGGGTAACCCTGCAAACAGGGAAACAGGAAAGAAGAAAATCTGAGGAAGCTCCAGATCAATTTTTTTTAAGGTCATGGAAATTGTCTGTGAAAGTACGTGGTCTGCGCCATTGGGAGGGGGTGAAGGGAGACCATGACGCTGCATGAGAGTTCCATTGAATCTTGGTGAAGCCCAAGACAGATGGGCACTAGGACTGGGAGGAACTACAAGGGAAGCAGGGTTGGGGGAATATTTCAGACTGATGGGGCATTTTAAGGAAATGGCTCACAGAGGGACACTGTGGGAGAACCTGTGCAGGGGGACCCATGAGGAAAAGATGTAGAGAACCCTTCACCTTCACCTCAGCAAAGTCAAACCCCACCACTTATGTCAGTGTCTGCAACTAGTTAATCCATTACTTCTGCGCATGCATATTGAATTCGAAGCACCCAGAACTCCTGAACCAGCACTGAAAAAAACCTAAGGATAAGATGCCATCTAGTGGCTCTCAGGGGAAGATATCAAGCCCACTGCTGCTGGGTCATTTTGACTCATAACGCACCTACAAGGCTGAAAGGGGCTGCCCCATGGGGTTACCAGGGCTGTGAATCTTTGTGAAGGCTGGAGAGCGTGGGCCCCAGCTTTTCAGCTGGTAGCCAGGCACTTGACTGCTGTGCCAACAGGGCACCCAATCAGAAAATTTTCCTACAATAAACAATACAGAATTGAAAGTAAAAAAAAAAAAAAAAGAGAGAGAGAGAGAGAACAAAATGGCTCAAGTTCAACAAAAGATCGCCAAACACACAAAATCCCAAGAGAAGAAGGAACAATCAAAAGGTAAACATAAAGAAGAGGAAATATCTCCTATAGAGGCCAGACTAATGCAAAGAATTGACAGTTTTCAGACTATGATGCAAAATATGTTTAAAGAAACAAAAAGCACACAGAAAACAAACTAGTGGAGTGCAGGAAATAAATGGAATGAAGAAAATGAGAGCCTTAACAAGGAAATTGAAGATATTAAAAAAAGAGAACTACAAGAACTGAAGAATAAAACCTCTGAGTTAGAAAAAGCAAGAGAAACACTCAACAGAGCAGAACAGATAGAAGATAAAATAAGTGAATGAGAAGACAAAGTAATTGAACTTATTCAGTCTCAAGAGAAAAGAACAAAGAAAAGTGAACAAACTGAAAAGGAAATGTGGGATTTAATTAAGGAATCTAACATTAGAATTATTGGAATTCCAGAGCATCATGACAATAAAAGCACAGAAACAGTTTTCCAAGCAATAATCAGGAAGAATTCTGCAGACCTGAACAGAGAACCAAGCCTGCAAATATAGGAAACTACATGAACCCCAATCAATGCGACACAAAAGATCAACTCCTCACCATATCCTCATAAAATTCTTAAAAACCAAAGACAAGGATAAAATTATGAAAGCAGCAAGAGAAAAATGTAATATAACATACCAAGCGTCTTTCATAAGAATCAGAGCAGATTTCTCCCCAGAAACTCTAGAGGTCAGAAGGCAATGGGGTGACATATGTAAAATACTGAACCAAAACAGTTGCTAACGAAGAATTCTTTACCTAGCAAAGTTGTCATTCGAAAACAAGGGAGAAATTAAGACATTCCCAAACAAACAGAAGCTCTGGGAATTTGCCACAACTAGACCAGCTTTAAAAGTATTACTCCAGGGAGTACTACAAAAGGAAAGGCAAGAGCATTAATAGATAAGCACAAAGTAAACTTAGTGAATATAGGTTGTCTATTGATGTTAATGGAGACACATCAACAGAAATAGGGGAGGGAGGTGCATATCAGGAATACATTTATTATGTCAAACTTTTATCTTAACTGTTGTTCATATGTTAAACATGCTGTAATTGTGAATTGTGTAATCCAACATTGTCATGGATTGAATTGTGTCCCCCAAAAATATCTGTCAACTTGGCTGGGTCATGATTCCCAGTATTGTATAATTCTGTGCCATTTTGTAATCTGATGTGATTTCCTTATGTGTTGTAAATTCAATCACTATGATCTAATAAGATGGATTAGTGGCAGTTATACTGATGGGGGGTATATGAGATTGGATAGTGTCTTAAGCCAATCTCTTTTGAGATAAAAAAGAGAGAAGCAAGCAGGGACACATGGGAACCTCACACCACCAAGAAAGCAGTGCCAGGAGCAGAGCGCATCCTTTGGACCTGAGGTTCCTGTGCAGAGAAGCTCCCAGACCAAAGAAAGATTGATGACATGGACCTTCCTCCAGAGCCGACGGAGAGAGTGTTCCCCTGGAGCTGACACCTTGAGTTTGGACTTGTAACCTGCTGGACTGTGAGAGAATAAACTTCTCTTTGCTAAAGCTATCCACTTGTGATATTTCTATTACAGCAGCACTAGATGACTAAGACAGAATTTGGTACTGGGGGTGGGGTGCTGCTCTAACAGATACCTAAAATGTGGAGGCAGTTTTGAAACTGTGAATGGATAGAGGTGTGGCAGTGCAGAGGACGAGCAGCAACAGAGAACCTGCAGCAGCAGAGAAGCGGTAGCGGCAGAGAAGCAGCAGCAGCAGAATCAGGAGACCAGCACAAGACGGCACTGGAGCCAACCCACACTGCAAGAGAGCTGAGTACCTGTGTGCTGGAGGCTTCCTGGTGGAGTGGGGTGCCTCTGGACACTTATCAGTGGAGTTAGGCTTGCTGACCCACAGAGCGAGGGAGCTGAGTGCCTGTGTGCAGGAGGCTTCCTGGTGGAGTGGGGATCTTCCGGGCGCTTATTGGTGGAGCTACAGAACTTTGGAACACTTGCCCCAGCAGGGCAGATGCGGGTGTGAGGCCCGAGAGGCCACAGGAAGCAGAAGCTGAAGAGACAAGGAACACAAGAAGGGAAGCTGCCTCAGTCTTAAAAGGAATGGCCATGACCTCAGGGGTTTCAAAGGGTGGAGCCTTGGCCTCTGCTCTTTCTAAGGGTGGAGTTGTCACTCCAATGGACTAGGAGAATGGTGCATCTAAAGCCAAGGGAGCAGAGTTGCCGCCCCAGTGGGCCTGGAAGGCAGAGCTGAAGCCCAGGGCCGAGTGGCCTCCACTCAGAATCTGGAGAGTGTGGCTAATGCGTAGAGTCTACAGGGCAAGGCTATTGTGTAAATTGTCTCAGAGAACAGAAGATTATTTTCTCAAAGCCTTGAGGGCTAATATAATGTGTTCTGCTGACTTGTTTGGTGCCTGTTATCCCTTCTTCTCCTCCAGTTTCTCCCATTTGTAATGTAAATGTCTAGCTTGTGCCTGTTCTGCCATTGTACCTTTGAAAGCAGATAACTTGTATTCTAGATTTCACAGATGAAGTGGAAAATTTTGGATCTTGGGCTTGGAGTTAAGACTTTTGCTGTGATATGATGAGATGAATATGTTTTGTATGTTGAAAAGACAGGAATTTGGGGTGGGGGCAGAGGGTGGACTCTCATGGATTGAATTGTGTCTCCAAAAAGTATCTGTCTACTTGGCTGGGTCATGATTCCCAGTATTGTATAATTGTGTACCATTTTGTAATCTGATGTGATTTCCTTACAGGCTGTAAATTCAATCACTATGATCTAATAAGATGAATTAGTGGCAGTTATACTGATGAGGTTTACAAGATTGGATAGTGTCTTAAGCCAATCTCTTTTGAGATATAAAAGAGAGAAGCGAGCAGAGACACATGGGAACCTCATACCATCAAGAAAGCAGTGCGGGGAGCAGAGTGCGTCCTTTGGACCTGAGGCTCCTGCATAGAGAAGCTCTCAGACCAAAGGAAGATTGATGACATAGACCTTCCTCCAGAATCGATGGAGAGAGTATTCCCCTGGAGCTGACACCCTGAATTTGGACTTCTAGCCTCCTGGACTGTGAGAGAATAAACTTCTCTTTGCTAAAGCCATCCACTTGTGGTATTTCTATTATAGCAGCACTATATGACTAAGACAAACATGTGGTTAAAAAAAAAATAATAACGAAACCCTTTGCCGTCAAGTCGATTCTGACTTATAACAACCCTATAGGACACAGTAGTACTGCCCCATAGTTTCCAAGAAGCTGCTGGTGGATTTAAACTGCTGACCTTTTTTGGTTAGCAGCCAAGGTCTTAACCACTGAGCAACTAGGGCTCCAACATGTGTAGTAACCACTAAGAAATCACCGAGAAGAAACATTCAGAAGACAAGAATGAAGATAACAAAAAGTTCATCACAAGAAAGCACCCAAATAAAAACAAAAGCACAAAAATCAGAATAAAAGAACAAAGAAAATATGAAGCACTCAAAAAACAATAGAAAAATGAGTAAGGTAGACCCTTCATTTTCAGTAATAACCTTAAATATAAACGGTCTAAATATCCCATGCAAAAAGCGGAGATGGCAGAATGAATGTAAAAAAAAAAAAAGATCCTTCCCTTTGCTGTCTACAAGAAACACACCTTAGACATAAGGACACAAACAGACTGAAAAATAAAAGGATGGAGAAAAGTATTCCATGCAACCAGTAAGCAAAAATGAGCAGGGGTGCCATACTGATATCAGATAAATTAGACTTTAAATAAAAATCTACTACAAATTCCTAGAAACACGCTACCTACCTGTCTTGGGCTGGGTTCTCTAGAGAATCAAAACCAGTAAAGTGTATAAATACATATATAGAGAGATTTATATCAAGGAAATAACTCAGGATTGTAGAGGCTGGAACGTCCCAAGTCCATGGATCAGGATAGAACCTTCTCATGATTCATGTAGCCGCAGGGGCTGGCGAACCCAGGATCGGCATGTCAGAGAGCAGGGCTCCTGCTCACAGGCTGTGAAGATTGACAAATCCCAAGATTGGCAGATAAGCTGATAGCTCAAGTCCCAGGAACTGGAGGTCAAATAAACAGGAGGCAGTTGCAGGATCCAGAGTGAGCAAAAGAGCCAGAACATCTGCTTATATTTGGATGGAGGCAACACCTCCAAGGAAACTCCTTTTCAGCTGATTGGCACACAGCAGATTCCATCATGGGAGTGATCACATATAAACACTGAGAATCATGGCCCAGCCAAGTTGACACACAATCTTAACATCACACTACCCAAACTAACACAAACAGTTAAAAAATTTAAACAGACCCATTACAAAAGAAGAGATTGAAGATGTCATCAAAAAACTACCAACAACAACAACACTAAAGCCCAGAACCAGATGGCTACACTGGAAAATTCTTTCAAACATTCAGAGAAGAGTTGACACCAGTCCTGCTCAATCTCTTCAAAAACATATAAGAAGGAACTCTTCTATAAAGCCAGCATAACTCTGATACCTAAACCAGGCAAAAACGTCACAAAAGAAAAGAAGATTACAGACCAATATCCCTTATGAACATAGATGCAAAAATGAAATTCTAGCCAACAGAGTTTAACAATATATATATAAAAAAAAATACACCATATTCAAGTGGGATTCATACCAGGATTACAGGGGTGTTTCAACATTAGAAAATCAATGCACGTAATTAACCACAATAAAACAAAGGAAATGAACCATATAATCACATCTATCAGTGCAGAAAAGGAATTCCATAAAATTCAACATCCTTTCCTGATGAAAACACTTAACAAAATAGGAATAGAAGGGAAATTCCTCAACATAAGGGCGTATATGCAAAACGAATACCCGACATTATACTCAACAGAGAAGGACTGAGAACTTTCCCTCTGAGAATGGCAACAAAACAGGGATGCCCATTATCACCACTTTTATTCAACATAGTACTGGATGTCCTTGCCAGAGCAGTAGGACAAGAAAGGGAAATAAAGGTATCCAAATTGGAAAGGAAAATGTAAAACTATATTTGCAGATGACATGATCCTATACATAGAAGACCATAAGTATTCTACAAGAAAACTCCTGGAACTAATAGAAGAATATAACCATGTTGCTGGGTATAAGATCAACACACAAAAGTCAGTTGTTTTCCTCTACCCTAACAAAGACTACTCCAAAAAGAATTCGAGAAAATAATACCATTTACAGTAGTGTCTAAATCGATAAAATACCTAGGAATAAACCTAAGTAGGGACATAAAAGGCTTATACAATGAAAACTATAACACTACTACAAGAGACTAAAAGAGACCTACAAAAATGGGAAGACATGCCATGCTCATGGATTGGAAGGCTTAATACAGTGAAAATGTCAATACTACCTAAAGTGATCTACAGATACAATGCAATCCCAATACAATCCCAACAACATTCTTTGCTGAAATGGAGAAAGTAATGACTAACTTCATTTGGAAAGGAGAGAACCCCAAATAGATAAAACAATATTGAAAAAAAAAAAAAAAAAAAGAACAAGGCAGGAGGCCCCACACTCCCCCATATCAAAACATACTATGTAGCCTCTATAATCTAAACAGCCTGATGTTGGTTCAAGATAGACACACAGGCGAGTGGAATAGAATTGAGAACTCAGAATTAAACCCATCCATCTATGGAGAACTGATTTTCAACGAAGGGTCAAAGTCCATTCAATGGAGCAGAAACAGTCTATTTATAATTGGTGCTGGCAAAACTGGATGTCCACCTGCTGAAAAATGAAACGGGACCCATACCTCACACCACACACAAGAACTGCCTCAAAGTGGATCAAAGACTTAAATGTTAGACCTAAAACTATAAAATTCCTAGAAGACAGCATAGGGAGAAAACTATAGGATCTAATCTTTTGTAAAAATAGGATAACAAATATTACAACAAATGCACAAATAGAAGAAGACAAAATAGATAAATGGAACCTCATAAAAATTGAAAGCTTATGCTCATCAAAAGACTGTATTAAAAGAATAAATAGACACCTACAGACTGGGAAAAGAACTTTGGAAATGACTTATCTGATAAGGATCTATTCTCTAAAATCTATAGAAAGATGCAACAACTAAACAACAAAATACAAACAACCCAATCACAAAATGGGCAAAGGACATGAACAGAAACTTCACCAAAGAGAACATCCAAACAGCCAACAAATATGAAAAAATGTTCACGATCATGAGCCATTAGAGAGATGCAAATCGAAACTAAAATAAGATACCATCTTACCCAGGCTAAAATGGCACTGACAACGAAAAGAAAAAAAAAAAAAACAGATAACAGCAAATGTTGGCGAGGATGTGGGGAGATTGGAACCCTTATCCATTGCTGGTGGGACTGTAAAATGGTATAACCACTGTGGAAAACTGTATGGAGCTTTCTCCAAAAAAACAAATAGAACTACCCTATGATCCAGCAATTCCACTACTAGGTATATACCCTAGAGACTTAAAAATAATGACACAAACAAACATATGCACACCTATATTCATTGTTGCTTTATTCACAATAGTAAATAAATGGAAATAACTGAAGTGCCCATCAACTGATGAATGGATAAGCAAATCATGGTACATACATACAATGGAATATTATGTAATCATAAAGAACAATGGTTGAGTGCATGAAACATAACACAGGTGAATCTGGAGGGCAAAATTGTAAGTGAAATGAGTCAAGTATATAAGGACAAATATTGTGTGATCCTTCTTTTATAAGAAGACAAGAACAGATAAATATAGAGAGACCATTGTTTATTGGTGGTTACCAGGGAGAGGAGAAGGGTGGGGAAAGAACACTTTAGACCATACAGGCTAGTTATTTTTGGTGAGGGGAAAAGTGACACCGAATGTGGATGTAGTGAGCACAGCACAACCAAAGTAAAAACTAGTGTTTGAGCACGTATGGATGAGTATAGGTAAATTGGTGTATGGCTAGGTACAGGTATGTACATAGGTGAGCATAGATAGAAGTATCTATAGGTACGTGCAGATACAATTAATGTGGGTGCAGGCACATATATTCCTTGAAGACACAAATACAGATACTCCTCAGATAGAACCAAACACCTTCCAACATTGGTTTTCTGGGTTTGAAAGCTTAGGACCATAGTCTCATGGGACAACTCAGTCAACTGGCATAACATAGTTCACAAAAATCAGGATCTGAATCTTAGTGAAGAGTAATGTCTTGAGTCTCAAAAACGTGTGTGGCCATCTAAGACACAACTATGGGTCTTTGCTCACCAGGAGAAAAACAGTGAGAAGGTAACCAAAAGTGCAGAGAAGAAACAAGTCTACATGAGTCACAACTTCATCTACACTGAGACCGGAAGAACTAGATGGTGCCCAGCTACCACCACTGACTTCTCTGATGAGGGATCACAATAGTTGGTCCTGAATAGAATGGGAGAAAAATATGGAGCAGAACGCAAATTTTTATTTTATTTTTTTTAAAAGAAGCCAGACAAACTGGAACAGTAAAGAACAGAGGACTCCCTGAGACTGTCACCCTGAGACATTCTTTAAACCTAGAACCAAGCCTTTCCCCTGAGATCATCTTTTAGCGAAATAGCAGAGTGGCATACAAAATAAAGGATATCACCCATAAGAACAGTACCCTGCTTAAAAATCATCAGTATGAGACCAAAAAGTCAACAGTTACTGAAAAGCAAAGATGAGAAGATAAGGGGGCAAGGAAAGCAGAGTACTAGAAAGGGAACAAAATGAATACAATTAAAGAGAATATTGACCCATTGTGATAAACGTAACTAATGTTATTAAACAATTTGTGTGGAAATTGTCAAATGGGAACCCAACTTGCTGTGTAAACTTTCACCAAAAACTCAATAAAATTTTATTTAAAAAAAAAAAAATCTTAATGACGCTGGAAATAACTAGTCATAAGTTGCTGCTAGCGTTTGGGGCCCAAGGGTGTTACTATTTGAAGTTAAATGCCCTTAATAAAATACAGACTTATAATGTGAAGACCTAGATCACATTCAATATAATTTTGAAAAACTAGAAAATATAAAAATGTATTGAGAAGAAAATAAAAATATGCTGTTCTCCTAATACTCTGAATGGTATTGCCTAATATTTATTGAGCAATTATTGTTTGCCAAAATCCATGGATGGCACATGTGGTTTGGACTCAGATACTCACCTAAAGGTTGGCAGTTTGAACTCACCCATCAGCACCACAGAAGAAAGGCCTGGAAATTTGCTTCTGCAAAGATTACAGCCAAGAAAATCCTATGGAGCAGTTCTGCTCTGTAACGTGGGGTCACTATGGGTCAGAACTGATTCAATGGCAGTGGGTGAGGTTTTTGGTTTATTGTTTGCCAGGCACTGTATCATATAGTCTGCAGGTATTTTCTCATTTAATCCTTCCAACAGCCCCAATATATGAGAAGATACTATTATAAACCTCATTTATAGGTTAGAAAACTGGAGCACAAAAAATAAGCAAATTTCCTAAGATGATGCAGCTAAACTGATGTAGGGAATTCAAGTCCTAGAGAATTGAGTTCTAGCATCTTATAATTAACCATTATACTATATCCCCAACCAGACTCCACTACTGTTAATATTTTTGTATAATCCCTTCTAGGTTTCTATATATGTTACATATATATATTTAAACAAAATGGCATTGTTGTGTGTGTGTGTGTATACAGAATTTTTGTCTTTTTTAACAATGTTTTCCTGAAATCTCTCGATTTTATTAAATATTATTTGAAAATATAATTTTTAGAGTCTATAAAGTATTCTCTCTATCCATTGTTCCATAAATTCACTCACAAAACACAAATTCAAAAGTAAAATTATTAAAATTTTGAGATGGTGACAGGAAAACACTAAACCAAGTATCAGGTTCTTTAGAGCATGGGGCCTTCTGTAGCTGTACAGATCCAATGCTCATAAAGTTGGCCTTGATCTGAAGGCTAGCAGAGCAGGACTTCCAAGATGACTCACTCACCCACTGTCAGTTGATGCTATCAACCAGAACATTTACTTATGGCCTTTCTAGTATGGTGGTCTCAGAATAGCTAAGCTTCTTTCATGGGGACTGGCTTCTCTCAGATGAAGCCTCCCCAAAGAGCCAGGCAGAAGCTATGTGGTTTTCTATGACCATGCTGTGTAGCTTCCACCATACTCTATTGATCAGAGCAGTCACAGCAATCCCTAGTTTAAGGCAAGGAAACAAAGACCCCACTTCTCAATGCCTCAGAGAATTTGTAGGTAAACTGGCAAACTCTTGGATGTAGTAAATATGATAATATTAGTAATAAATCCTGTCATATCTTCATAAGTATAATTACACCATATTTGCTATGCTATAGTTGTATAATATTCCTCTCCTGACAAGGAATGTGGGAAAGTGGGAGAAGGAGGGCCGGATTTATAGCTCAGGAGTGGTAATCTAACAGCGTACAGGTGACACTGGCACCTTTCTTGTGACAGTTCATGCTTGTTGTCAGTGAAGCAGGACCTAAGGTAGCACTGTGGGGAAGCAGAACATCTGGAGAAAGATAGTCCAAATCCAGCTGGAAAGAGGCTGAGTAAAGATGGACCATCCCAGTTTTTAACTAAGCAAAATGGAAGCTGAGATGGAAGTGGAGGAGCTGATGAGACAATAGTTTACAAAAGGACAATGGAGCAGAGGGAATGCGATATTCTTAATCTAAAAAAAGGCAGGAGACTCCTGGTCAGCTTTCTAACTTGTTAAAGGTGGGGATTTGCGAGGCGTGTGTGTCCATCTGCGTCTGTTTGTGGTTCTAATGAAGTGCTTGGAGCTTTAATGTAAAAGAAGAACAGAACAACTGTTTTCTCAAGTCACCAAATTTCTGATGATAATGCCCCTTCCTTGGAAAAGAATAGCAGTTTGAAATTTTTAAAAGCCAGAATTTTGACATTCTGTATATTTGAGGGCGTACATTAAAATATTTCATTTTTTCTACATTATATGAAAATTTACTATTTCTTTTTCTAGCTATATAACTAGATTATAACTCTCTTGAGGGCAGATCCTAAGATTTTTTTTCAGTAAATCAATTCATCCATTTTTAGTTACACCAAATAGATATTGGTTAGCACACTGTTTTAGGAGGGTGTTTTAGAAATTGAATTTGGAAAATAAAAATTCAAATATAGCATAAAATCAAATGCTTCCCTAAATATGAAAAGAGTAAACCTTAAATATAAGAATTTTCTATTAGTAACTAGTTTATTATCATAAATCATTTAAAGACTTAAAATACGATAAAATGTTTTTCATGCATGTGGTAATTTGTATTTTTATTGACCAGCAATAAAAATAGTTATCCTGTAAAAGAGGAATTCAGGCACATTTTTAAGCTGAAATTCTTTTTTTTCTATATTTCAGATTTTGGTTTAGAATATGCCAGAGCAAGTGTCTTCAAACTTTCCCATAGAAGCAGCTGGTGGATTCGATCTTTTGGTTAGCATCCAAGCTTTTAACCACTGCACCACCAGGGCTCCATTCTGTAAAGCACTAGATAGTACATATTTTAGACTGTGGACCATAAAGTCTCCATTGCAAGTACACCATGGTGCCATTTTTTAAAAAAAGTGTTTTTGGTGAAAGTTTACACAGCAAATAAGGTTCCCATTTGACAATTTCTATACAAGTTGTTCAGTGACAGTTACGTTTTTCACAATGCGTCAGCATTCTCATTAATTGCATTCTGGTTGTTCCATTTCCAGTACTCTAGTTTACCTGCCCCTCTTGTCTTCTCATCTTTGCTTTAGAGTAATTGTTGACCTTTTGGTCTTATATAGATGGCTTTTTTAATGTAGCCCCATACTCATGGGTAATATCCTTTGCTTTGTGTGCCAATCTGTTATTTCACTAAAAGGTGACCTCGGGATAGTTTCAGTTCAGGGTTCAAAGAGTATCTCAGGGTGATAGTCTCAGGAAGTTCTCCAGTCTCAACTGGTCCAGTAAGTCTAGACTTTTTAAGAATTGGAGTTCTGTTCCGTGTTTTTCTCCTGTTCTATGCAGGTCCATCTATTGTGGCCCTGATCAGAATGGTCAGTAGTGGTAGCTGGGCACCATCCAGTTCTTCTGGTCTCAGGGTAGATGAGGATGTGGCTTGTGTAGGCTGTTAGCTTTGTAGACTGGTTTATTCTCTGAGACTATCGTGCCATTTTAGTGTGAAGGCTGCCATGGACAATACATTAATGAATGGGAATGACAGTGGCCATGCTCCAATAAAATGTTAATTATGAAAGCTGACCAGATTTGGCCAATGGGCCATAGTTTGCCAACTTCTATTCTCAGAAAACAGAAATTCATTTGAAACAATTTGATATTACCACAGATTTTTGTCTTTGATTTAGTGAGCTAAGGTTTTGGAACTGAATTCTGATACACTCAGAAAATTATTTATAAAAACAATATAGGCACATGACTTTAAAAAAAAGTCCAGACTATAAGATGAACTTGTATATAGTAAATACTAAGAAATTAAAAAAAAAGATAACAGAGCTAATAAATGAGTTCAACAAAGTCAAAGGATACAAAATCAATATTAAAGCAATTGCGTTTCTATGCACTATCAGTGGACTATCTGAAAATTATGTTTTTAAAAATTCCATTTATTATAACATCAAAATGAGAAACAATAGGGATAAATTTAACAGAATTGCAATACTTGTATACTGATAACTACAAAATATTGCTGAAAGAAATTAAAAAGATCTAATTAAATGGAAAGATATTTTGTTTTTGTGGATAGGAATACTTAATATTGGTAAATTATCCCCAAACTGATGTACAGGTTTAAGGGAATTTCTAGACAAAATTCCAGCTGGATTTCTTGAAGAAATTGACGTTGATGATAAAATTCACGGGGAAATGCCAGGGACACAAAATAGCCAAGCAATCTTGGAAAAGAACAAAATTGGAGACCTCACACTTTCAAAACTTAACTACTACAAACTATAGGAATCAAAACAATGTGTTACTGGCCTAAGAATAGACATGTAGATCAATAGAATAGATTCCAGAGTCCAGAAATAAACCCTCACATTTATGATTCGTTGGTTTTCGACAATGATGACCAGTGCTTGGGAGAGAATAGTCTTTTTATCAAATGGGGCTAGGTCAACTGTATATCCACATGCAAAAGAATGAAGTTGGACCCCCAACCTCACACCATACACACAGACCAACTAAAAATGGATCAAAGACCTAAATGTAAGAGGTAAAACTGTAAAACACTTAGAATAAAACATAGATAGGTGTAAATCTTTGTGACCTTGGATTAGACAATGATTTTTTAGGTATGACACCTAAAGCACAAACCAACAACAACAACAACAAAAGATAAATTGGACATCAAAATTAAAAACTTTTGTACTTCCAAGAACACTATCAAGAAAATGGGACGGCAGTCATCAAAAAGACAGATGATAACAAATGTTGGCAAGATGTAGAAAGATTATAACCTTCATACATCACTGGTGGGAATATAAAATGGTGGAGCCACTTTGGAAAACAGTTTGGCAGTTCCTCAAGATGTTGAACGTGAGTTACCATATGACCCAGTAATTCCATCTCAAGACAATTTAAAACTATGTTCACACAAAAATTTGTACATGAATATTCATACCAACATTATTCATAATACTCAAAAGGTGGAAACAACCCAAATGTCCATCAACTACTGAATGGATAAATGTGCTATATACCCTAGTGGCATGGTAGTTAAGAGCTACTGCTGCTAACCAAAAGATTGGCATTTCAAAACCACCAGGGGCTCCTTGGAAACTCTACCGGGCAGTTGCACTCTGTCCTCTAGGGTCCCTATGAGTTGGAATTGACTGGATGGCAACGAGTTTTTTTTTTTTTTTTGTATATACGTATCATAGAATATTTTTCACCCATGAAAAGGAGTGAAGTACTGATTCATGCTACAACATGAGTGAATCTTGAAAACATGCTAAATCTAAAATGCCAGACACAAAAGACTGCTTATTGTATGATTCAATTAATATAAAATGCCCAGAATGGGCAAAATGATAGACAAAGTAGATTAGAAGTTGCCAGGGGCTGGAGGCCAAGGGTAATGGGAAATGACTGCTAATGAATGAGTTTCTTATCTAGGTGGTGAAAATGTTCTACAATTAGTTAAGAATCGTTGTACGATACTGTGAATATACTACCACTGAATCATACACCTTGAAAGAGTGAATTTTCTAGTAAGTGAATTATATTTCAATAAAAAATGAAAATCCAGGCCATAGACATGGACATAATACTTTAATTAAAAATCTGCTTTCTTTACTAGTCAACTTTCTAGTGATAATTGTTGTTAATAGTTTCAAATACTTGTATACATAAAGAAAAATATATGTGTGTAAATATGTAAATGTATATGTATATGCAAAAACTTATATAAGTTCACATATATCATAAAATTTTCTTTCCGAAATGATATCGTTCCTTATATGTTTTTCTGCAACTTGCTTTTTGTACTTAAAAAACTTATTTAATTCTTTGTGCTGGTTGTATATTATTTGATTTATATTCTAAATGTACCATGGACCCTTTTGAGTTTTTTTTCCAAATTTCTTGATATTACAATAACTGTTACAGTGATTCTTGATGATATATTGTGTGCATTTTGTGAGCGTATCTCAATTTATAGAAGTGGAATTATTGGGTCAAGGGGCATGTGTAGTTTTGAATTTTAATTCAAAGATAAGTATTTATTGTCAGCTTCCTATTTGCCAGCCACATTACTCTAGTCACTTATTTAAATGGGCATTTTCATTTTACTTTTCAAAGAGATTGTACCAATTTGCATTCCCACCAGATTATGTGAAAATTTTTGTTTCCTCCTGCCCTTGTTATCACAGGGTATTATTAAGCATATTAATCTTTAATAAGTTGATGGCTGCAAATTGTTTTGATTTTCTATTTTTAAACTCTGAAATTGAGCATACTTTTATGTTCATTTGTTATTTGTCTCTGTTTTTAAAGAAATTACTTGTACACATCATTTTCCCAGGTATCTCTTGACTTGTCTTTTTTTGTGTTTTGCAAGAGCTCTTTGCTCTTTAGACATTAAGAAAAGTGTTTAACATAGGGCTGTAAATTTTGTCTCTAGTTATCATTTTGACATTGCTTTGGGTATTTTTTGCCATGCTGAAGATTTTAAGATTTTGGTTCTATCAATCTTTTATGACTTCTGAGTGTTTTGTCATGCTAAAATGCATGTCCTCCTTCCTCCTTTTTCTTCCAGGTAATCAGCCTTTCTTTAACTTACTCAAGATTACAAAAAATGCACCTAGTATGTTCAGGTTTATTTCTTCACATGTAAACATTTCATCTAGTTTGAAAAGAGAAAAATTTTTAATGTCAAAATACTCTTTTTGAAAAGACATAGTACATAAATACAGCAAGTCTGTGAAAGTCACAGATTTGGGGCTGGATGAAGGTACGATTATGCATTCCTATAGAAAAAAATTTATTTTTTACTGCACCACACACACACCCACACTCACCCACCCACCCACCCGCCCGCACACACACGCATGGTCCTTCATCCACCTACTGGAAATTATTTTACTAAAAATTGACTGCTTTGAATTTGGACTCATGCATTGATGGTTACAAAATTCCTTGATGCCATTTAAAATCTGCCTACCTAGGTGGTTGATACTGGATATACATAATGAAATGAAGAAAATTTACATTCACTTTTTTGGTGTTACAAAAATGTTTACTTTAAATATTTTGAATGGCTAGTATCAAAAGTAGCCCTGAATACATTTTTTTTTTTTTTTAGTACTAATAGGATTATAGGACAGGATAGCTCATGAAATCTTATTCAGTTACCATTTTTATTAAGCACCCACAATGGGCAAGTCCGTTTTAGCACTGTATTGCAGAAATGTATTTCATAGTATTTCCATTCAAAGAGAATATCATCTGAAAAAATAAAATTCATAGTCATTCAAATCACTATAATACATAATAGTATATACGTAAGTGGCAAATATTTGGCTAGACTAGGAAAGTGTGGGAATGGATCCCTTAAACACTCATAAACAAAGTCACTCCTAAGCAGTTGACTCTTGATGTGTCATCAAGGCTTTGACAGTCATTAAGGCATCAGTAGGCTAAGATTATGGTGAGATACTTTTAGCCAAAGAGAAGAATAAATGAAGTTCAGAAGTGAAAAAAAAGTATGTGTGTGTGTGTATATATATATATTGCATATATGTGTGTGTATATGTGTGTGTGTGTGTGTGTGTGTCTATGTATATATCGCATATATGGTGGATATGTATGTGTGTATATGTGTGTGTATGTATGTGTGTGTATATATATGTATGTGTATATATATGTATGTATATATATGGCATTCCAGGGGAACCATGACTCTTTCAAACTGAATAAAGTGTATGATTTAGATATGGAGATAGCATTTGATAGAACTACATAGGAAGACATTGCCAAAGATTCAGGATTTATAACTTTTCAAAAGGCATTCAGATGACCTTTTGTGGCTTATTGAGCAGCTGAGTGAAACAACCAACGCAATGCATTTTAGGCAATAGATCAGATAGTAGTTAAGTAGACTGCCTTGAGAAGATGAAGGGAAGTAGGGCTTCTGGAGTGAAGGAGACATTTGTATTAATAAAGAAGTAAAAACAAGCCTCAGTCCAGACGGATACAGTGGGAATGGGGAGGAAAACACAAATGTAAAAGTCATTCAGAATCATGTTTTTTATTTGAATAATCGTACAATTATCAGATAAGTTAGGAAGATTTGCAGGCTTTAGATTGGAAATTTGGTTTGTTTTCAAGTATGTGAACTTTGAGGTGGAACTCTAGGATGCAGATTTGGAAATAGGAGAATGAAGAACTTGACCTAATCCAAAGGAGAGTGTAATTGAGGCTTCGGGAAATCATGGTAATTCATGACAACTGTTCAATGGTTTACAAATGAAAGAATAAGAGTAGAGGAGTCAAACTCGGGTTGAGGCAGGAGCGGAGAGGAGTGGGAGACATAGAAAGAATGTTCAAATAAGTAAGAGGGAAAACTAAGCCATTTTCCCCTTGACGTCAGTTTCAATTCATAGCAATCCTAAAGGACAGAGTAGAACTGCCCCATAGAGTTTCCAAGGAACAGCTGGTAGATTGAAACTGCTGACCTTTTGGTTAGCAGCCAAGCTCTTAACCACTATGCCACCAGGGCTTTCATGTAAGCTGAACCATATAATAGGTACCCTTTTGTGTCTGTTATCTTGCACTCAGCGTAATTTTGAGATTTATTCATGTTGTTGAATGTTTCAGTAATCTGTTTTATTTCTGATTACATAGAATAAGACCTTGAGAAGTTTTATTAGTGAGGGAAAGTAGAAACTACATGAGACTTATACAAAAAAGTTTCTTTTACTTTTTTTGAGATAGCAAAATTCTGAGGGTATTTATAAGCAGATAAAGGACCCACTTAAGAAACTGAATGTGCTAGAAAGGAAATAAGGAATAATAATAATTGATGGTAAAATAGTCCAAGTAATCATGAAGACATGAAAAAAGTGTACAAGTGAGAAATTTAATCTTAGAAATACACGCACTCACATACGTACTGGTTTCTTAAACAGAGTGAAGAAGGTAAAGTCAAACAAAGAGGGAGTCTATTCAAAATGAAACCTTCAGCGTATCAAGAATATGTCAGGATTTGCGGCATAGGAATAATAGTGAAGAAAGTGTACATCAGTTGCCCTGCATTTTCCTTATAAGAAAGTGAAGCCATCCTCTGAGAGTGAGAAATACAGAGTTTGGTCTGGAAGCTTGAGGAAATATGTCGTCTAGAATGAATTGATGACTTCTTAGTATACTCAGCATATTTTTTTACTTATTCTGGCAACAAAGGAAATCTAGGAAAATAATAATCACAAATGATCCCATATTTGGGGATTGTGCAATGATAGAGTGTGAGGTCAGAAACTGAGGCATTTCAGGGTTCTACAGAGGGCACCATTTACAACATTAACTCACATAAACAGGCAAAAGAAGGCCAGGAAGTTGACAGATGAGGAGAATAAGGAAGGAAAGGCAATGAGGGAAAAGGAAAAATGTGGAGAATCTGGAAGCATCCAACTTATTAAAGTGGTGAATCTAATGATCCAGAAGTTAGACATGAATGTGTCAACCCTTAAGATGAAAATTTTCAATAGCTATAAATTTTGTCTAATATGTTACCATCTGTACTGCCTGTATTATAACTTCTCAAGCTTTAATATAATATGAAAAACCTAAGGTCTTATTAAATACAGTAGGTTTGAACTGGGACCTGATAATCTGCTTTTGTATCAAGCTGCCAGAATATGCTGATGTGCTTGGATCATACTCTGCGTAGCAAGGATCTAGCCTGCACTTCTCTGCCTTGGCCTTTGCTGGCTGACGTGTTTTAAGGAAGAATGAATTCAAAGATCTGATTAAACATGTGGGACGATTGAGTGAAGAGCATGTTAAGGTCTTAGGAGTTGTCGGCTTTGCACTATCAGATTGGAAAACCACCACAGATGCTGACTAACGTCATGTAATGAAATGACAGTTGATGGGGTAGAGAGAAAAGCAAGACAAGCGAAGAGGGTGAAAGAATGTGATGAAAATAAAAATATGAAAGGACGTGGAAAGGACGCTATACTGTTGAAGCTTGCCTAGGGAAATAAAACCGCAGCAAAACACATCAGAAACAAAAGGTTTTTGTATTCTGCCTCATTACTTGAATCCCAAATTCCTAAACAAACAAAAAATAATTATTGCACATGTCACCAAGATCTGTGTTTTCACAATTTAAAAGTGTTTTCTCGCCTATAGACCGGAGACCAAAACCACTGAAATTTGAAAGGTGACTTTTGAAGGCTGTATAAAACAATAATTTCCAATGGATAAAGTGGTCCTCAGCTATTTTCTGCTGAGCTCTGCTATCTTGTGCTTTGTAGCTTTCTCAGATGACAGCCCTTTCCATTGTCTCCTTATGATTCTAAGATTTCACTCATCTGTCATGCTGAGGCCCCATGCTTCTAAGCACCTTTATCGCTGCTGAAAGCTTGCTTATAATTTTTGTGTCCAGCTTTGGTAAAAGTAAATGCTCTTAAAAAAGGAATTAAGAGGGTTTTTTTTTCTTTCTTTCTACAGGATCAAACTTGGAAAAGGGGACATTGATATAAAAATGAGCAGTACTTAGCCAACTTTCTTTTTTTTTCATTTCCATTTACTGTTGGGAGAGCTAAGTTAAGATTCTTCCCCATCATGGTTTCTTTTTATGTTGGGTCCTACAGTGAAGGTACAATGCTGTGCGTATAGAAGTAGTCAGTGGGGCTTTAATATCAATAGGAATTGGTAGCGGGGTAAGATTGAGGGAGTGGTTTAGAGAACCCTTATGCTCTTTCAGATACAGTGTTAACTACTGAAAAGAGGTGTATGTGCAAAAGTCATCTAAACTACGACATACTAAAGGTGTTAGTATTACTGACAAACAGTACTTGGTAAATACTAAAATGATCGCATTTGGGTAAGTCTACCAAATAAATGCTAACTCCATTTGAGATGAAAAAGTGTGACAGTCTGATATTACTCTAACCTAGTTTGGATTCCCTCGGTAGTTTTGAGGGAACAAGGATCTGAGGTTAAGTGCTTTATTTGGAAGGAGTCCTAGTGGTGCAGTGGTTAAGCGCTTGGCTGCTAACCCAAGGTCAGTGGTTTGACTCCACCAGCCACCCTGTGGGAGAAAGATGTGGCAGTCTGCTTCTGTAAAGATTATAGCCTTGGAAACCCTACGGGGCAGTTCTACTCTGTCCGATAGGGTTGCTATGAACCGAAATTGACTTGACGACAACAGGTGTATGTGTATTTTTGTGTGTGTGTGTATGTGTGTGTGTGGTGTAGTTTATTAGAGTGGTGAACTTAGCAAATGGCAGTAGGGAAGTGGAAAAGTGAGACAGGGAAGGAAAGCCATTCTTCAGGGTGTGATATCATGCAGCTATCAGTGAGCAACTGGAGCTTAATTCTTCTGGAGCAACTCTGGGAGCCAGTGCCGAGCATATACCTTACATATCTCAGAGTTATCACTTTCCCCTGCCTGCCCCCCTCCCCAAACATACACACATCCACACTGAGGGGCATGGGGCAACTCCCATTAGTCATTGGTTGAGGGTGGCTTCTGGCTGAGAGAGGAGCTTTAATCATCTGGTGTTTCTGGCATGCCACATTGGGGCAGAATGGGCTTGGGTGGTAAGAGGCTCTTAGACAAAGAAATGCACGTGTTGGAAATTAGATGTTGGGCTAGTGCTCAGTGAAGAAGTAAGGGTGAACAGATATGGAGGGGGTACCTGTGGTGTCTGCTACACTTTATAATCTTGAATTCCAGTCTAAATATGTTATCTTTGCTATAGGCATATGCTACTCAATCAGAATTATTGTTTCCATATAAGAAGGGAAGTAAAAGGAAAAATTAATTACTGTACAAAGTCAGGAATTCAGAGACATGAAAGCTTCTGAAGAGAATTTTATCTGTAAATTGTAAATACAGATCCATTGTTAATATAATTAGAATTGTATAAGCTTTTTTTTTCTTCTCTTAAGAATAAGAACTACTAGAAAGATAATTTCTAGGCATTTTCAGGGATCATATTTTCTGTTACATATTTTATTTATTTTTTTATTTTTATTTTTTATTCTACTT
>NW_004443985.1:17466306-17485301 GCF_000243295.1 Trichechus manatus latirostris
TCAGGGAACAGAAAGAGAAGGAAGATATAGAGAGACGAGAAACTGAGCAATGAAGAAAGATAGAAAGGGAAAACGAGGGGAAAAAAAAACAAAACAAATTAAAAAAACAAGAAAGGCCCCCAAAGAAACAGGAAAAAAAAAAAAAAACCAACGTAAAAAGAAATGCCCTCAGGGATCCCTCTGCATGTCTGTGGAAGCCGAAGGGGAGTCTCCCTGCCACGCAGCTCAGCCTGGCCAGAAAGGGCTTCCAACTCAAGAAAAGGAAAAGAAAATAAACAAACAATTCAAAACAAACAAATGAAGAAAAGCCCCGGAATCCCACCAGCGCGGCAGCCCAGACCGGGAAACAGCTTCACACTCGAACGGAGCTCTGCAGCCCCTCAGGAAGAAGCAAAGATGGCGCCTGGAGCCAGGTACTTGAGCGAAGGGAGGGGGAGGTGGCGAGAGGCAAGTAAGAAATCAAAAGGAGCAGGAAAAAAAAAGCAACAGTAGCAGCCAACAAATGGCACTCAGAGAGCCAGCTAGTGTTGGCTGGTGTTTCTGGACAAGAGGCTGTGTCCGTGGGAAGCAGAGGGGGCCAAGTGTGGGTGAAGAAGGGTAGAGAGTGGGAAAGCGTATATCACAAATTGCCGGAGCTCTGTAGCCCCTCAGGAAGAAGCAACGATGGCGCACGGAGCGAGGTACTCTATCGAAAGGAGGGGGAGGTGGGGAGAGGCAAGGAAGAGATAAAAAGAAGCGGGAAAAAAAACAACACCAGTAGCCAACAAAAGGCACTCAGAGAGCCACCCGTTCAGGTGTGTGGAATCCAAGCAGCTGCTGATTCCCGCTCAAGAGACTGTGGCCGCGGGAAGCAGAGGAGGCCGAGTCGGGGTGAAGAAGGGTGGGGGGTGGGAGATCATATATTGCAAATTACCAGTGTTTTGTCTCCCGCTGGAAGCTCCGTGAGGCTGTTTTCTCATACCCCCTGTTTGCTGGTCTCCGATAGGAGTCCAAGATGGCGGATCCGCACTGCGTTAGCTGGTAGGGGACCTCTGCGTGAATCTCTCCTCGCTCTCTGTTCTCTGTCAGTTTTCTCACTCCATTTGGTGCTTGGCTGAGTTCTTTATCTCTTCATTTGATGTTTTAGGGTTTCAGGATTGTTGTATTCTCTGTTCGGCTTAGTTTTTCAGATCTTTGCTGTGGAGGGACAGCGTGATGCTTCTGCCTAGAGTGCCATTTTGCCGGAACTCCTACATATTTTATTTTTTTGAGAAAAAGAGAAGACAGGGTGTCATGGATTGAATTGTGTCCCCCAAAAATATCTGTCAACTTGGCTGGGTTATGATTCCCAGTATTGTATGATTGTGTACCATTTTGTAATCTGATGTGATTTTCTTATGTGTTGTAAACTTGATCACTATGATGTAACAAGATGGATTAGCGGCAGTTATACTGATACGGTATACAAGATTGGACAGTGTCTTAAGCCAATCTCTTTTGAGATATAAAAGAGAGAAGCCAGCAGAGACACATGGGAACCTCATACCATCAAGGAAGCAGTGCTGGGAGCAGAGCGCGTCCTTTCCACCTGAGGTTCCTGCACTGAGATGCTCCCAGACCAAGGGAAGACTGATGCATCACAGGGACCTTCCTCCAGAGCCAACAGAGAGAGAAAGCCTTCCCCTGGAGCTGACACCCTGAATTTGGACTCGTAGCCTACTAGACTGTGAGAGTAGTGCTCAGTAAATTAAACTTGTCTGGTGATTTGATATGTCCTAAGCCTACTGGATCTAGTGTCCCAGGCTTCACCTATCTGTGGGTAAAAATGGGATCACTTTAATAGGAATAGCTCAACTTTGATTACATCTTGCCATGACTTGCTGAGAGGGCTATTCCACACCTTCCCTCTTCCCTATTGTGTTTCCTTGAGATCTCAGGTCCTGCATCCTTGTCTTGTTTGTGTTCACAATAGGATTGCTGTCACTTTGTTGTCCTTTGCCTGCTACCTCAAAACCTTGTTTAATAGGCATTATGAGTTGTCTCGATCCCTGGGTGGTGCAAATAGTTTGCTCTGATCTACTAACCAAAAGATTGGTGGTTTGAACCCATCCAGCAGGCCATGGAAGAAAGGCTTGGTGATTTGCTTCTATCAAGATGACAGGCAAGAAAATCCATGGAGCAGTTTTATTCTGTAACACTTGGGATCACCCTGTCAGAATCAATTCTACAGAAACTGATTTGGTTTTTGTTTGGTTGGTTTTCTTCCATGCCTTCAGTGTCTGAATGTTATTAAAACCATTTGAATTGCCTTGAAAATATGATAGTGAGAGAAGTAGAGCCTGAAGTTAAATGGAGAATGAATGCCTCAACTAAAGAGATTTAAATCCAGATATATCAAACACCCCCCCCTTATAAAACATGTATGTGGGTTTATACCAAGACGGTGAGTTGTATGTTTTTGACTACTGCTCCAAAGGGGGTTAAAAATGCAAACAAATAAAAGCTTCAGTGTAATTATCTCTCTTTGGTGGTTATATATTTCGCTTCTCTAAAATTTACCTGTGTTGAATTTATTTATATTTGTATCCTATTATCTCATTATAAGGAGCCCTGGTGGCACAGTGGTTAAAGCACTCAGCTGCTAACTGAAAGGTCGGTTTGAACTCGCCAGCTGCTCTGCAGGAGAAGGGTGTTGCAGTCTGCTTCTGTAAAGATTTACAGCCTGGGAACCCCTTTGGGGGCAGTTCTACTCTGTCCTGTAGGGTTGCTATGAGTTGAAATCAGCTCGATGGCAGTGGGGTTTGGTGTTTTGGTTTTGTCTCATTATGAGTGTCCTATGTCCTCATTCTTTCCTTTATGGGTCAAATTCATGACAGATTTATCGTTGATTGCCTCAAAATATTTAGCCTAGTGTCTTGAACATGCTTGGAATGCATAAGATTTTTATTCACTTATTATTTTTTTTATGTGTTATTTCCTCCTACAACTATTTAATGAGTTATGCTATGAATCAGGCATCATATGCTGAGGGTAGGTGGTATATGATGGTGTACAAAATAGACAAGGTCTGTGACTTTACGCGGCTTCACTCTACTCAGAGTGGCATGTCATAAAAGTAAATCAATCATGCAATAAAATTAGTAAAGATGATGATAATTGCTATGAAGGAGACCCTAGGTGGTGCAAATGGTTAAGTGTCCACCCAGAAGTACCTTGAAAGACAGGCCTTGAAAAGTCACAGCCTTGAAAACCCTATGGAGCAGTTCTATTCTGCACACATTGTGTTGAGATGAGTCAGAATCGACTTGACACCAACAACAACAGCTGTGAATATGTGTTGTGGGAAGGAGATGATCACATTTCAGTTTCATGCCTGCAGATTGACATGCCTTTCAAAATTCAAATGGGACCATCAAATACACAGTTGGATATGTGAGTATGGAGCACAGAGAAAAGGGTTGAGTTGAAGATAACAGTTCTGGAGTCATCAGCATATACATATTATTTAAATCCATGAATATGGAAGAAATCACTCAAGGAGAAGGGTAGCAGGAGAGTAGGTTAGGACCAGTCTCTTAGATACTCCAACATTTAGAAGTCAAGCAGAGATCCCACAAATGGTATTGAGAAGGAGGGGATCAGTGAAGACAATAGAAAGCCAGGAGAGTGGATGCCACGGAAAGGAGAGAAGTGGAGAAAGGGACATGAAAAAGCACATGGAGATATGTGGGCTAGTAGGCTATGAATCCTTACATATTTGATCTCCTAGATTGGTGCCAAAACCATGCAAGCTGGGCAAGGTAGAGATGATCATCTCTAACAAACAAGGAAGCTGAGGCCATGGCTGGTTGTGAGTTGCTTTGTTTGTAAGGTCACTGTTAAGTTATGCCACTGGCAAAAGAGCCATGACTTTGACTTGTAACTCTTACTCTATGTCATGCTGATTCCAGAGTGGAGAAGTTGGCACACATGTACAAAATATGCACACAAGGCAATTTATAGTTTAATGTGTGTAAGTAGTGCTTGTATTATGAGAGGACTTGAGAGGGAGCAGTGAAAGGGAGTCAGTGTACAAGGGTATTGATTTTGGCTATTTTAAAATTACTAAAACTTAAGAATGGCTTTGATAATTAGAATTGAGAAACTTAAGCCTTATGGATTTTTTAAATTAAACATGTGGTGTATTAGGATGCTTTAGGAATTATATGAAATTATGTAGCATCTTATAATTTCACAGATAATTGCCCCAAATCAGTAAGCTACAAACACTCAATTTAACATCCAGATTTTCCAGTCACCTTATTTTCTTTTGGCACATTCTTAGACATCTCTGTTTCTTTGTCTTATGTATTTGACTTCTTCAAAAATATCAAAATATATTTAATGCCAAGCATGGTGGCTGGCACATAGTATGCTTTCCATCAATACTGTTTATTATTTTTACATACATTATGTTCTGCTAATGAGGAGGAATGCTGCCACATACTTTTCAAACATCCCTATTTAATTCTCACAGCAATCCTATGATAGAATCACTATTATTATCTCTACTTTACAGATGAAGAATTTGAGGCCCATAGAAACTAAATAATTTATCCAATGACATACCATTCCTCATGTAATAAACTAATTTGTCCAATGACACACTATTTGTGATGGTTAAGATTGTATGTTAACTTGGCTAGACCATTATTCTCAGTGTTTTAGCAGTTGTATAATGTTGTGATCACCCCCATGATGGAATCTGCTGAGTGGTACTGGCGGAGGCGGGGCCTGTGGCAGCTCACCACCCTCTCAGTTTCATCTCTCTGTCTTCCGCCGGTTACTTGCTGTCTGCTCGCCTTGCCAAGGTTTTTGGCTTGTTCCAGACTCAGCAGCTGCATCTTGTTGTCTGACCTCCAGTTCGTGGGACTTGAGCTAGCAGCTTACCTGTTGATCTCGGAATTTGTCGAATTTCTCAGCCTGCAAGCAAGAGTCTGGTTCCCTGACCTGCCGACCTTGGGTTCGCCAGCCCCTGCAGCTACGTGAATCAGGAGAAAACTTGCGGTCTTGTCTGCTGATCTTGGAATTCACTGACCTTCACAGCCTGTGAGCGGGAGCCCCCCTCCGACCTGCCGACCTTGGGTTCACCAGCTTCTGCGGCTACGTGAACTGGGAGAGGCCTCTACCCTGATCTGTGGACTTGGGACGTTTTAGCTCTACAATTGCGTGAGCTATTTCCTTGATATAATCTCTCTCTATATATATTTATATGCTTTACTGGTTTTGCTTCTCTAGAGAACCCAGCCTAACACACTATTCATCATGTAGGAGATAGATTTGTCTCGTTTTAGTCTATGCTCTTCACCACTATACATATTAACTAGGTTTGCCAAAAGCCATGGCTACATCTGTGAAAATTACCAACAGTTTCTACAATAAGCAATCCATATTTAGCAAACCTGAAGGAAAAGAAATAAGCACAATATACAGTCATGTACCAAGTAACGTTTGTTTGGACAATGTCCCACCACATATACATCCATGGTTCCTTAATAAAGTTATAATAGAGTTCAGAAATACTGATGGGAGAACAGGACATAGCGGATTTAGGCACGTCAGACTTGACAGTTGCCATGATCCTCAAAACTAAAAAATTCTCCAAGCTGTTAAAGGATCGGCTCCACTGAAAGCTACGAGATTAACGAAAATTTGAGAGGCACCTATATCAGATATGGAGATATTGCTAATGATGTGGAACAAGGACCAAACATTAAAGTGAATCCTTCTCAGCATGTTGACGATCACTGCTAAGGCATGAAGCTTGTTTGAGATGCTTAAAGAAAAAGCAGGACCAGACTGCAATATTGAGTTTAGTGCTAGCTCTGGGTGGTTCAAGCTCTTCGAACAACATTTTTTCCTGCATAATGTGAAATGAGTAGTGAGTCTGTGAATACTGATTCGAAGGCAGCAGAAGAATCTGTTGAAACCTTAGATAAACTAATTGTAGAGAGAGGTTATTTACCCCAGCAAAGCTCTGATAAGGACAAAACCTGGTTATCCTGGAAGTAAGTGCCTGAAAGGGCCTTCATCCATAATATGGTGTTCTCACAATGTACAAATTACATAACGTCCTATTTCATAGAACGTATCGTGAATGTTAAGCAATGCATGACTATAATATATTTTTCATTATTTTTCTTCTCTGGTTTTTATTAAGTCCACCTTGATTTAAGATGATCTGAGAACACTTAACTAAAGGCTAAATATTTGCTTCTTAAAATAAAGAATGCCCGATGAGATACCAGAGAACTGAAGTATAATTAAGATAATTCTTACATTTAAAACATTAGATGGTATTATACTAGAAATTATAGATTGAGGAACCTGAATTATTAATATCTTAAAAAAAGTCTTAATATGCCTAACTGAACTGAATTTAGAAAAAGGATGGTTGCATGAGGAAAGATTTCAGGGATAATTAGCAGATGATTACATATAGCCACACAAAAGGACAAAAATGCATTGTGCTAACTGAGTTAATGTATCACTACTAAATATTTAGATGAGCACTATCAGCAAAAACGGCTTTAACAGCCTCAAGATTTTCACTGTCATTTTTAAATGTCTCCTGTGGTTCTTATTTTGATAGCAATGCGTAACAATTATTCCATTCTTACAGTCTCTCAGTCTTAGTCATCTAGTGCTGCTCTAACAGAAATACCACAAGTGAATGGCTTTACAAGAGAAGTTTATTCTCTCACAGTCCAGTAGGCTACACGTCCAAATTCAGGGCATCAGCTCCAGGAGAAGGCTTTCTCTTTCTGTCAGCTCTGGAGAAAGGTCCTTGTGATGCATCATTCTTCTCTTGGTCTGGGAGCATGTCAGCACAGGAACCTCATGTCCAAAGGAGACGCTCTGCTCCCAGCACTGCTTTCTTGATGGTATGAGGTTCCCATGTGTCTCTGCTCACTTCTCCCTTTTATATCTCAAAAGAGATTGGATTAAGACGCTACCTAATCTTGTAAACCTCATCAGCATAACCTCATCACAGTGATAGAATTTACAACACATAAGGAGATCACGTATAATCTCATCATAGTGATAGAGTTTAGAACCATAAGGAAATCACATCAGATTACACAATCATACAATACTGGGAATCATGACCTAGCCAGGTTGCTATACACATTTTTGGGGGGACACAATTCAATCCATGACACTGTCTATATTGCTGAATACTCTAAATTGCCCAATAATGAATAAAAACTCAGATTTACATAGAGTGTTACAATTTGCAAAAACATTATTGCATCCATTCTCACATTTGGATTTTACAACAGCCAGAGAAGGTACCTTGTGGTTAATGGCATTTTATAGATAAAGATACTGAAGCTCAGAGCAGTAAGTGGCTTGCCCAAGGTCATGTAGCTAATCCACTGTCCTGTCAACACCTGTTATAAAATCCTAGCTCAATTCCAGCTGTACTTACAGTAAGTTCAAAAGAAAGTTAACTTTTTCCATGACTTACTGACACTGTCCTTATGGAGGTATATGAAGACATGACCTTTACATTTGAGGGACTGTAATTTAAATAACTTTGACCTCAGATCATAATTTTTTTTTAACACACTAAATACCATTTATTCTGAATTATACAAAATTCAAACTCCAAACAAGCGCCACTTATAAGGTCCAATGACACATTATATTTTAGAATTTTATGTTTGTATAATACCTTTCTGTAAATCTGAGTTAGCTTAAAAATGTCAGTATAACATCTTTTGTTTTGTATTTACTGACTTTAATTACCAAGTTGTAAGAATAAACAATTACAGTCATATTGATACTAGAATTTTGATGTCTGATGACACCTAAATATTGGAGAACATCCAGTTAAAATACTTGTATAGCTTTCATTCACCTTAATGTGTTTTTACAATGACTTTTGAAATAAGTGCACATAAATTTCGTTCATTCTTTAGGTTGTCATTCTAGACTTATTTTTTGTTTTTTAATTTTGGGGCTGGATAGTGAAGACTATGTGACTTTTATGGTCAGAAGAAATGAGGGGGGTGGTAAATGAGATCTTCCATATAAATAGTTTTGAAAAAATCCTGGAAAACCTATGGTGTCTCTGTGCATTCACTTAGGGCATTCACATTTGCTAACAAGTCACGGCAATACTTCTTTTACTGACATCTTAGAGACTTTGATGAATAAAGAAGACAATATTTAACTTGGATCAATCATACAATGAGATACTTGGAATTTGAATTAAATTCAGAATTTTTTTCAGTCCTCCTACGAGCTTTTTGTGCAAATACTCTGTGATTTAGTTACTGTCAGCCTTGCAGACTACACACCATTAAAATGTCTGTATTAACAAGTTAACAAGAACAAAAAATTGTCTTTTATTAAAAAGATCAAAAACACACAGCTACAAAGATATCTTTTCTCATAAAACCCTGAAGTGATAATAGATCTCTATAAAATAAAGCAAATTGAAATTAAACTATCTTTTATTAAAATTGCCTCTGGGCATTTGAAAATTAGTGAAGATCTTCAGTGTTAGGAATGCTCTAAAGCAATGCTTCTCAAACTTTAATGTGCATATAGATATTTATGAATAAAATGTTATGATGTCTGGTATTTGCTTCAAAATAAAGGAGATTGGACGAGGGGATGTTCATAAGGCTATAGATGCAATACAATTGGTCACAAGTTGATAATTGTTGAAGCTGGACATTGAATATGTGCGCATCCATCATAGTATTTTATTTTTTTACTTCTATAACAAAAGTAGAAAATAAACACAAAAGTTTATCATTCTAATATTCCATATATACATCAAGTGCATATAAATATATTTTGTATTTATATGTATATATGCATATGTTTGTGTGTTTATGCATATGTGTAATTCCATGTGTATGTGTAAGTAGTATACATAGGTACATAAACATACAAATGCATCACTTCCTAGGGGGCACAATGAGTAAATATTTTGGATCTGGGTATGTGCTGTTGCTGCAACGTTGTGGGGAAGAAATTAAGCTACCATATGTGGAGATGAAAGGAGAATTTATTTTTCTACTTTCTAGAGATTTCTTTGTCTATATAACAATCAGTTCTTTCGTAAGGGAAAATGGGGGAAAAGTCACTTTCCAGGTACAGTCATGCTCCACATAACGTCTGTTTGGACAACTTCCGACTGCATATGCATCCGTGGTCCCATAAGGTTATAAGAGAGTTCAGAAATCCCGATTGGAGAATGGGAGGTAGCAGACGTAACCAGAAGTAGTGGATGTAACCGAATGCAACAGCTTCCTACACGTAACACTTGTATATCTTGTTTCTTGTATACAAAGCAATTGCACTGCCAGGCATATAATGGTATAGTACGTAAATAATCTATAACATGTATGTCTTGATAGTCATAATAAATGCCTATGTTACTGGCTTATGTACTGTACTTTCTATAATTATTTTAATGTGAACTTTCCCTACTTACAAATAAAAGGTTTACTATATAACAATGTAGGCTTTGACTTGTAGGCAGCAACGTCCAATCCCATGTATTGCGTATCTCTTGAGTGTTGTGGCGTTATCTCTGTTTTAATTTTCTTTTGAGAATCTTACCATAAAGTGCAGGATGGCTCCCAAACCAGCAAAACCAGTGGTAGTGATACCAGCAGCAAGAGGCAAAGGAGAATTATCGATTTGGAAGTGAAACAATAGGCATTCAATATAGCTTTACTAAGCATATAATATGGTGTTCACACAATGTCCAAATCACATAACATCCTATTTCACAGAACGTGTCATGGACGTTAAGAGATGCACAACTGTATTGTCTTTATGGAGTAGAAATAAACCACGTTTGTGGTGGTAGACCAAAAATTATTAAAAAATAAATTCTGTTAAAAAAAAAACAAACAAAAAATACCTCCAAATAGCTATGGTAGCATGGTAGAAAATAGTACTTGGTGAAGGTGACAATTGTGGTGGTGTTCTGAATTGGAGAAAAAGGTTAAGGGCTTCAGGAATATAACATCGAAATGAGCCTGTAAGATTCTGTGCAGACAAGAGGTAAAAAGGAGTTCCATACAGGGGCGGACATACATGCGAATAGCCAGCAGTATGAAAGAGGTTGGTGTATATGGAAACTCTAAAAGTATATCAATATGACTTGGGAATAATATGTGCTTTATAAACAACAAAATTTAGAAAAGGAGAAAGATCTAGATGATCAAGATCTTTTACCCTATAGGAGATGGGATCCATTGACGGCTTTAAAATGAGAGGGGATATTGCCAGTTGAGCTTAGATGGTCACTTTGGCAACATGCTATGAAAGTCTAATTGAAATTGGGGAGATTAGAATCAGGGATAGCAACTAGGAAGTAATCATAACTGCCCAGATGAGAGAGGTAAAAGTCTGAATTAAGGCCGTGACGGTAAAGAATAAATTAAAACAAACTTAGAAAATGGCACTTACCCAAAGTATTGAATATAGTGAGAAAAGAGCAAGGAGGCACTGAAAAATTACTCCCGGATTTCTAACTCGAGAAAAAGGGTGCAGAGTACAGGCCCACAATTCCTTATTTATAATTCCGAAATCTCCAGGTCTCAGAAACCAGGAAATTTTTCATCAATTTGTTGCCAAAACTCATTTAATGGCAAACAGTTACTTGAACTGATCTGAGACTATACAAAATCATTATCTTTTCCACTTAAACTATATATATTAATATATTCACTGCAGAAATACTGTGTTGAATTAGGTATTTCCCTAGAAAGAGCTGAGAATGTTATGGAATAGACAGTCTAAGTAACTCATTACCTATATAAAATTTGAAACATGCTGCATACCAAAAATGCATCTGATCCCAAGGGCTTCAGGAGAATTATAAATCTATAGTACTATTTAATAAGATTCATTTATTAATAAGATGCCATCTACTATCTTAAGGGGTAAAATAACTCTATGGAATTCAAGTGTGAGCTTTCTGGTAATTACTTGGAGAATAGGTTGTAAAATGAATGCTGTCAGGGCAGAATGATCAATTATTGACTCCACTGTGGACTGGGAAGAATTCACTTTGAATTTTCCTATTTCTAGTAGGCAGCTGGTTTATATTCCCTTGTCCAGAATACCCGTCACAACAGGGGAGCTCTGAAGTACAAATAGAAACGAGCTAAAAATATCCGAGACATCCTTAGTAGAACACTGAAAGAGGAGTTCTCTGGGGATCATAATGATTCCAGTGCATCTTTACAGGAAGATTTCTACTAAGTTTGTTTTTCAAAGAATAACATTTCCTCATAGTCAGCTCCAGGGTATATGAAACAGAAGATAAAATCTATCTCAGCCAAAAGAGAAATGCAGTAAATACCAGCCCATCACCATAGAGTTTGACTGAGTTATGTCGATTGATTTGCCTTGCTTGTGGCTTAAAAAGGAGCCCTGATGGTGCAGCGGTTAAGAGAACAGCTGCTAACCAAAAGGTCAGCAGTTCAAATCCACCAACTGCTCCTTGGAAACTCTATGGTGCAGTTCTACTCTGTCCTATAGGGTCACTATGAGTCCGAATAAACTTGAAGGCAATTGGTTTGGTTTTTGGTTTTTTGGTTTTGTGGTGTAGTGCTTAAGTGCTCGGCTGCTAATCGAAAAGTCAGTGGTTCAAATCCGCTGGCTTCTCTGCAGGAGAAAGACTTGGCAGTCTGTTTCTGTAAAGAATACAGCCTTGGAAACCATATGAGGCAGTTCTACCCTGTCCTGTAGGGTTGCTGTGAGTCAGAATCGACTCGATGGCTACGGGTTTTTTGTAGAGCTTTGAGAGTAATCCACTGAAATTCTCATTTAAAAAGGATTGCTAGATTATGATACATTATACAGTGTATAATCCTCTGCAGTGATAAAAAGAAGGAGATACATCTTTATGGACTAACATTGAATGAACCATCTTCAAGACGTATTTTTAGTGGAAAAAAAAAAAAAAGCGAGGCCTCTGGTAATGGCTGATTAGATACTTCAGATCAACCATGCTCTAAGGACAAATAGAAACTCTAAATAGAAAACTAGACTGTATTAAATGTTCTGAGTCCCTTACTGGAGTCCTAAATCCTGTCAAGACAGGGAGCCTTGAAGAAACTCCTGAAAGGGCAGGAGAGGGACAAGAAAAAGACTCCAAATGTTGCCACTTCTATTCAACATCATATCGAAGGTCCTGGTGTGTGCAATAAGCAAACGATGAGTAACGTATTAAAAGAAACGAAAAAATAAAAATGTCATTATTGCAAACATGATCACGTACATGGTAAATCTAAAGAACCTCCAGATAAGTTATTAGAATTGATACTGTTGTAGAATACAAAGTCAATTTTCAAAAATCAGTAGTATTTTTAGATGCCAGAAATGGCTGGAAAATAAAACATTATTTTAAAGATACCATTTATAAAAGCATACAAAAGCAAATATTATGAATATATTTAGGCAGAGATTGATAAAACAATTACTCTGAAAACAAACACAATTATTATTAAGAGAAATTAAAGAGATTTAAAGAAGAGATAAAGAAATGGGTATCAACAAATGTATTGTTGTAGGTTGAGTTTTGCCTCTCAAAAATATATGCTGAAGTTCTATTCCCTGCACTGTTGATATATGACCTTGTTTGGGGAAATAGGGTTTTTCTTTGGGTCTGTTAACGAAGTCATACCAGAGTAGAGTGGGTCTTAATCCTAATCGCTTCTGAGTGGTGTTTCATAAAAGAAAAGGACAGACACAAACAGAGTCACACACATACGTAAGAAGCCATGTGAAGATGACATCTACAAGCCAAGGAATGCCAAAAACACCTGGGACTGCCAGGAGCTGAAAGAGATAAGGAAGGATTGTCTCCTAGAGCTGACTGAGAACATAGCCCTGTCAGTTCCCTGAATTTGGACTTCTAGCCTCCAGAACTGTGAGAAAATAAATTTCTGTTCTTTAAAGCCACCTACTTTGTGGTGTTTTGTTTTGACATCCCTAAGAAACTAAGACAGACGTATATCCTAGATTTAAAAAGTCAACAATATGATGGTGTCATTCATTCCAAAATTGAGCGATTGATTCAGTGCAGTCGCAAATCAAAATTTCTAAAGGATATCTGTGGAATTTACAAACTGATCAAAAGATTTGTATAGACTTGAAACATCCCAAGAGTATCCTAGACATACATCACTAAGAGCAAGGAAAAAGGACTTGCTCTACTAAATGGGACAGAGTAGAACTGCCCCATACGGTTTCCAAGAAGAACTTGGTGGATTCAAACCACTGACATTTTGGTTTTGGTTAGCAGCTGTAGCTCTTACCCACTACGCCACCAACATTTCCACTAAATATTGACTTGCTATAAAAGTTATCATAATGAAAACAATGTGGTATTGACACTAGGCAAGACAAACCAATGGAATAGAAACCAGAGTAAGTCCCATGCATAGCAGGATACTTATGACAAGGATGGCTCAGTAGAATAGTAGAAAGAGAACAATTTTTTTTTTCTATAAATAATGCTGAGTTAGTGGGACACCTATACAGTAAAATTTGAAACTTGGTTGGCTCACATCGTACATGAAAGTCAGTTCCAGGTGAATTATTAACCTAAATGTGAAAGGCAAACATATAAACCTTCTAGAAGGTAACAAGGGAGAATATATACAAAACCTTGGGGATAGATACCAAAGCAATAACCATAAAGAAAAATATTGATAAATTGAACTATATTTTCAAATAGTAATTCTGTTCATAAAAATTAAAACTGGAAGTTACAGAAGATAACCAGAAAATGATGCATATCCAATATACACGTTTCTACAAACTGATGAGAAAAAGACATCCCAGTAGTAAAAGAGGCAAGAAACTTGAACCAGGCACTTTGTAAACAAAAGAATATTCAAAATCAAATAGCCTGTTCACCTATGAAAAAAGAGCTTCTTTTCATTAGTAATCAAGGAAATACAAATTAAAAAAAAAATGTTATACCCCTACACAGCCTCTAGAGTTACTGAAATGCTGGCAATACCAGACACTAGAGAGTTTATGAACCAATGGGACCTATACTACTCTGTTGGTGTGTATGTAAATTTGCAATACCACTTAAGAAATATATTATCATTGTCTTCCTATGACCTAGCATTTCTACTGCTAGGTAAGTATATACCCAATGGACATGCATTCATATGCTCACCAAGAGACATGTACAAGAATGTTCTAAGCAGCGTTATTTGTAAAGTTCAAATGGGAAACAAACCAACGCCCATCAACTGGAGAATAGATAAATCGCTGGTATAGTCATATTCTTGTTGTTAGCTGCTATCCAGCCAGTTCCAACACATGGCAATAATGGAGAGCAAAGAAAGAAAACAAACTGAAGTCACAAACAACAGCCGCGAAAATACTTCACAAAGATGATGTTCAATGAAGGAAGCAAAACATAAAACAAGCCGTATGAGTCCGTTTATGTGCTGTTTAAACAAAGACAAAGCAAAACTCTGGTGGCTAGGGCTGTGTATTTAGACAAACTTACATTCATCTATTACAGTCAGGAGATAATGGTTAACTTTGGAGAAAAGGAGAAGTTTGTGATGTGAGAAGGGAACCTAACGTGGCATTTAGAGTGCAGGCAATGTTCTGTTTTTTCACCTGGGTAGTGTATTGATAGTTGCTGGTTTTATAGTAATTGATTTGTATTTATTGCCATTTTTTTGCTATGTGCATACTTCACTGTAAACTTTGTTTTTATTTTTAAAAAATATGCATACCGCAATCAAATTTGTAGTTAAAATACATGTATATGCACACTTACACACATATATCTGAATAAATATAATGGAAAGGTAAACACCAAAATGTTTAGAACTCATCTGTTAGTGAAAGGAGTGGAGTGGGATATTATCTTCTCTGTATACTGCTAAATTGTTTTGAAATTATACAAAGAGAATATCATATTTTACTTGTGTACCTGTGTGTCCACGTGCATGTTTTTTTTTTTTTTATTTTTTAAGTAAATTTGTACACTTTCAGATTTACACCTTGTCATTACAGTTGATGCTGCTGTTCTTCTAAATGCTAGCAAGGAGGGAAGGCTCAGGACGTTCAATTGTGATTAGATTTCTATAAAGGCAAAAGTCTACCACTGAAGACTACCCAGCACTGGCCATTGAAAAACAACTGTGCTCAAGAACACATTCAAATATATATACTCAGAATTAATACACAGTTTAGATATATAACTTGAATATATAACATTTGAAAATAGACAATGAAATGAACCAACAAAAACTTTGCATAGAAATGAAAATGTGGAAATGAATAAATTACAAAATCTCAAGTGATTCAGTAGCTTTAGAAATACAAATGAAATTGTAAAATCTCTGGCAATCATAAGCAAGAAAACATATAGTTTAAGTTATTAAAGGAATATGAAATACCATATGGCTCACAGCACAGCTTTAATAAGTTATTTATCTACTGCTATAAACAAATCTGTCAAAATTGGAAATATCACATTGAAGGAACTGAAACCCCAAAAGAATCCAAAAATACTGTAAGAAATTGAAAACCTTATCAAAGAATTGTCTCCTAAAATGCTTCTAGACCAGACAGTTTTACCAAAGTGTTTTTCAGACTTTCAATGAATTGGTAATCCTCATTATACACATTTGTTTCAGAGCATAGATGAATACAGTACACTTACAGATTCATTTTATAAAACTGGATTAATCCTTATACAAAAAAGTAATAAAAATTAATTAAAAAAAAAAACTGTTGACCAAGAAACTAATTTCAACAGTATGTGAAATAAATCATTCTCAAAAACAAGGTAGAAGCTACTTTCAAATTCAAATGTGGCTTAATTAATTTATGTAACATGTCACAGCCAGAATCTGTTGTTTGTCTCAATAGATTTTAAAATGGCTTGTGATAAAATCCAATATGCATTTTTCATAAAAGCTCAGAGTAAACTTGGGTTAGGAAAACGCTTTCTTCGCAATAGTTGGTGAAATAGTAAAAGCATTTTTATTTAAATAAAAAAGAATACCTGCCATCACTATAATTTTGAATATTGTTCAGGGTATAACAGTAATTGTAGTGTGACCCAAAACAGAAATAGAAAAGTTAGAAGAGCGAATATAAAATTCCATTATTTATAGAATATATGCCTGAGACACCCTAGAAAATTAGATGAGAATATCTTAAAATTAATGAGACCTCATTAAATCAGCAAGACACAAGATTGTTGTTGTTAGGTGCCCCCAAGTCAGTTCCTACTCATAGCGAGCCTGTGTACAACAGAACGAACTGTGCCAGGTCCTGCGCCATCCTCACAATCATTGCTATGTCTGAGTTCATTGTTGCAGCCACTGCGTCATTCCATTTTGTTGAGGGTCTTCCATTTTTTTTGACAACCCTCTACCAACATGATGTACTTCTCCACAGACTGGTCCCTCCTAATAACATGTCCAAAGTACATAAGACAAAGTCTTGCCATCCTTGCTTCTAAGGAGCATTCTGGCTATACTTCTTCCAAGACAGATTTGTTAGTTCTTCTGGCAGTTCAAGGTCTATTCAATATTCTTCGCCAATACCATAATTCAAATGCATCAATTCTTCTTCAGTCTTCCTTATTCATTGTCCAGCTTTCGCATGCATATGAGGCAGTTGAAAATACTATGGCTTGAGTCAGGCACACCTTAGTCCTCAAAGTGACATCTTTGCTTTTAAGATTTTAAAGAGGTTTTTTGTAGCAGATTTATTTGTCCAGTGCATTAGGTCATTTGATTTCTTGACTGCTGCGTTCATGGGCATAGATTGTGGATCAAAGTAAAGCGAAATCCTTGACAACTTCAAGATATTCTCCATTTACCATGTTGTTGCTTATTGGTCCAGTTGTGAGGATTTTTATTTTCATGTTGAGGTGTAATCCATATTGAAGAACTGTAATCTTTGACCGTCATCAGTAAGTAAGCTTCAAGTCCTCTTAGCTTTCAGCAAGCAAGGTGTGTCATCTGTATATCACAGGTTGTAAATGAGCCTTCCACCAATCCTGAAGCTGTGTTCTTCTTCATATATAGTCCAGTTTCTCAGATTTTTTGCTCAGTATACAGATTGAATAAGTATGGTGAAAGCATACAACACTGACAAACACATTTCCTGAGTTTAAACCACATAGTATCCTGGAGCCTTGTTTTTCGCGAGTTTCTTCAGTGTAGCTTTGTGATGGTTAAGGTTGTCTGTCAGCTAGGCCTAGCCATAATTCTCAGTGGTTTGGCAGTTACGATATAGTTTGGCAACTATGTCTTGATGAAATTGGTTCCATAAAGAGATGTGATATATTGTGATCACCTCCATGACAATATCTCATATGAACAGCCAATCAGTTGAAAGGGAGTTTCCTGGGAGTGTGGGCTGCATCCAATATATGTGGACTTTCTGGCAAAGCTCATTGGCTTTTGCTCGCTCTATATTCCTGCTGCTGGCTCCTCATCTGACCTCCGCTTCTTGGGAATTGAGCTGGCAGCTTACCTGCTGATCTTGGGATTCGTCAACCTCTGCAGTCTGTGAGCCGGAGGCCTGTTGGTTTACCTGCCAATCTTGAATTCTCCAATCCTTGCAGTTACATGAATTAGGAGAAGCCTCCTGTCTGACCCACGGACTTGGGACTTTCCAGACTGTACAACCGCTTGAGCTATTTCCTTCACTTAAATCTCTCTCTCTCTCTCTCTACGTGCACACATTTTAATGATTTTGCTTCTCTAGGGGACCTAGCCTAAGTCAAGCTTGGACTTCTTCCTTCAATACCATCAGGTCTTGATAACATGCTACCTCCTGAAATGGTTGAACGTTGACCAAATCTTTTTGGTACAGTGACTCTGTGTATTCCTTCCATCTTCTTTTGATGCTTTCTGCATCATTCAATATTTTGCCCATAGAATCCTTCAATATTGCAAGTCGAGGCTTGAATTTTTTCTTCAGCTCCTTCAGCTTGAGAAATGACCAGTGTGTTCTTACCTTTTGGTTTTCTGACTCCAGGTCTTTACACATTTCATTATAATATTTACTTTGTCTTCTCGGGCCACCCTTGGAAATCTTCAGTTCTTTTACTTTATTTCCTCCATTCACTTTAGCTGCTCAAGGTTCAAGAGCAAGTTTCATGGTCTCTTCTGGCATCCATTTTGGTCTTTTCTTTTTTTTCCTGTCTTTTTAATGACCTTTGCTTTCTTCATGTATGATATCCTTGATGTCATTCCACAACTCATATGGTCTTCGGTCATTAGTCTTCAGGGTATCAACTCTATTTTTAAGATGGTCTCCAAATTTAGGTAGGATATACTCAGGATTGTTCTTTGGCTCTCAGGGACTTGCTTTAATTTTCTTCAGCTTCAATTTGAACTAGCATATGAGCAAATGATGGTCTGTTCTGCAGTTGGCCCCTGACCTTATTCTGACTGATGATATTGAGCTTTTCCAACATCTCTTTCCACAGATGTAGTCGATTTCATTCCTGTGTATTCCATCCGGTGAGGTTCACGTGTATAGTCACTATTTATGTTGTTGAGAAAAGGTATTTGCAATGAAAGAATTAGTTGGTCTTGCAAAATTCTGTCATGGTATCTCCAGCATCAGTCACCAAGGCCATATTTTCCAACTACTGATCCTTCTTTTTTTTTTTTTAATTTTTTTTATTGTACTTCAGGTGAAGGTTTACAGAACAAATAGAGTCTCATGAAACAGCAATACACATATTGTTATATGACATTGGTTAACAACCCCATGACATGTCAACCCTCTCCCTTCTTGACCTTATTTTTTTTTGGTGAAAATATACATAGCCAAACATACACCATTTCAAAAATTTCTACATGCACAGTTCAGTGACATCGACTACGCTCTTACAATTGTGCTGCTATTCTCACTTTAGATGAAGGTTTACAGAACAAAATAGTTTCTCATTAAACCGTTAGTATACATGTTGCCGTATGACAATGGTT
>NW_004443985.1:17491220-17550512 GCF_000243295.1 Trichechus manatus latirostris
AGGTAGTTCTGGTGCATTTTCTTCCAGAGGAGAGTCATCTAGTGTTTTATTTTGGACGTCTACTGGAACCATCCTGTCCTGTTTTTGTAAATGGTTTGATATTGTCTGCTGTCTTCGGGGCATTCAGTAGTTATTTTTCTCATTTATTGATTGTAGATTTGTTTCGTCCTTTTTTTTTTTTATTTGGCTATGTCTGAGCAGGCGGGTTGTGTGTTCTTTGTTGTTTGCTTGTCTGTGGGCACGATACTTTTCGCCCCCTAGTCCAGTTGGCAGGGTCAGTAGCTCAGATATGGTATGGCAGGTCAGGTCTAGCTGAAGAGGAGTTACTGGGACGGGTTGTTTGTGGCACTTACGACAGCCACCAGGGCGAGTTGGTAATCAGTGCAGGGAAGATTCCAGTAGGCTGTGCGTGTTCTGCTTGGTGGTGTGATGTTAAGCGCATGGTGCAGGTAGGCACGATGTAGGGGGGAGATTGTTACGTGTGGAGCTAAAATGGATATGGGAGAGAGGAGAGAGAAACAGGAGCCAAAAACATATAAATAAACAAGAAAGAGTGCTAGGGGAGCTTGCTGTTGGAGTGTAGAGATGAGAGACTATGAAATGGAGAAAAACAAAAAGGGGAAGAAGAAGAAGAAAAAAAGAAAAAAGAATGAATAAATAAAAATCAGAAAGGAAAAAGAACAGCAAAGCTCCCAGGGATCCCACCGGTGCAGCTATGAGGTCTGGGGAGGTTGTTCTCAGGTGTTGCAGTACAGCCTGGCTAGAAGGGGTAGAGTTATTCAGCACCAGATATTCAGGGAACAGAAAGAGAAGGAAGATATAGAGAGATGAGAAACTGAGTAATGAAGAAAGACAAAAAGGGAAAAAGAGGGAAAAGAAAACAGAACAAATTTAAAAAAAAAAGAACAAGAAAAGCCCCCCAAAAAACAGAAAAAAAAAAAAACGAAGAAAGAAATGCGCTCAGGGATCCCTTTACCCGTCTGCGTAAGCCAAGGGGGTAGGTTCCAAGATGCGCTGCACCTCCCAGCCAGAACGGGCTCCCAACTCAAGAAAAGGAAAAGAAAACAAACAAAAAATTCAAAACAAACAAACAAACAAAAGCCCCGGGATCCCACCAGCGTGGCAGCCCATACCAGGAAGCAGTTCCACACTCAAACGGAGTTCTGCAGTCCCTCAGGAAGAAGTAAGGATGGCGTACGGAGCCAGGTATTTGAGCGAAAGTAGTGGGAGGTGTTGAGAGGTAAGAAAGAAATCAAAAGAAGCAGAAAAAAAGTAACAACAAATGGCACTCAGAGAGCCAGCCAGTGCGGGTGGGTGGAATCCAAGTAGCTGGTGCTTCCTGGACAAGAGATTGTGGCCGTGGGAAGCAGAGGAGGCTGAGTGGGGGTGAAGAAGAGTGGGGGGTGGGAAAGCATATATCGCAAATTACCAGTTGTTCTGTCTCCCCCTGGAAGCTCCGTGAAGCTGCTTTCTCATACCCCCTATTCGCTGGTCTCTGATAGGAGTCCAAGATGGAGGATCTTTGCTGCGTTAGGTGATAGTGGACCTCTGCATGAATCTCTCCTCGCTCTCCGTTCCCTGACAGTTTTCTCACTCCATTGGTGCTTGGCTGATTTCTTTATCTCTTCATTTGATGTTTTAGGGTTTCAGGATTGCTGTTTTCTCTGTTTGGCTTATTTTTTCAGATCTTTGCTGTGGAGCAATGGCGTGGTGCTTCTTGCCTAGTGTGCCATTTTTCCGGAAGTCTGATCCTTCTTTTTTGTTTCCAACTTTTGCATTCCAATCACCAGTAATTATCAATGCATCCTGATTACATTTTTGATCAATTTCAGACTTCAGAAGTTGGTAAAAATCTTTAATTTCTTCATTTTGGCCTTAGTAGTTGGTGCATAAATTTGAAGACTAGCCATATTAACTGTTCTTCCTTGAAGGCTTATGTGTATTATCCTAACACTGATAGAGTTGTACTTCAGGATAGATCTTGAAAAGTTCATTTTGATGATAAATGTGACTCATTTCCTCTTCAATCTGTCATTCCCAGCATAGTCCATATGATTGTCCGATTCAAAGTGGCCTGTACCAGTCCATTTCAGGTCACTAATGCGAAGACATCAATTTTTATGCTTTCCGTTTTATTTTTGATGACTTCTAATTTTCCTATATTCATACTTTGTACGTTCCATGTTCTGATTGTTTATGGATGTTTGCAGCTGTTTATTCTTATTTTGAATCATGCCACATCAGCAAATGAAGAACCCAAAAGATTTACTCTGTCAACTTTACTTTGAGGGTCGCTATGATTCGGAATTGACTCAATGGAAATGGACTTTTTTTTGCTACTTTGGGGAGTCAGCTCTTCCCCAGTCGTATTTTGAGTGCCTTCCCATCTGAAGGTCTCATCTTCCAGCACTATATCAGACAGTGTTTCAGTGCTGTTCATGAGGCTTTCGCTGTCCAATTTTTCAGAAGTAAACCTCCAAGTTTTTCTTCCTACTCTGTCTAATTCTGGAAACTCCACTGAAAGCTATCCACCATGAATGACCTTGCTGATATTTGAATTACCAGTGGCATAGCTTCCAGCATCACAGCAACGTGCAAGCCACTACAGTACAACAAACTGACAGACGAGTGGTGGAAGACAAAAGATAAACATGCACTTATCAGTAGCTACATATAAATGTTCCAGAGGCATAAATCTTCCAAATTAACTTATATATTGGAGAGTTTTCTGATTAAAATACCAGTCAAACTTCACAAAATTATAATTAATTTTATATGGATGAATAAACACACTACAAGGGAAATTTTAAAAATTAGAAATCTCAAGGTACGCTTGCCTGTTAGATATTAGAGATCAATGGAAAGGAATACAGAACCCTGGGATACACTCTTACAAAAGAGCTTAGTGCAGGACAAAGAAAATTGATGGAAAAAGGATGACTTAATTAAGGAGGTGTAAATAATTATGTGACTGATTGGAAAAATCTCAAGTGAGAATCATACTGTATCTAATATACAAATATAAATTTCCAATCATTTGAAGAGTTGCAAGTGAAAAGAAAAAAAATGGAATAAAAATGGCAAAAATATAGAAAAATATTAAATGCTGAGGTAGAGAAGAATTTATAACATAAATGTAATCAAGTAAATTACAATAATTGAATTGCATGAAGGTTGATTTCATGGTGATAAACAGCTTGAGTTGCATAAAAATACAAAAAAGAAAGCAAATGACAACTCTGGAGAAATACCTAAATATGAAAGTTGGTGGATAATAGGATGAGTTTCATCTATAAATCTCTTAGAAATGAATATGAACACACATCCCAGTTGAAAAGTGGGAGAATAACGTAAACCAATAATTCACAAAAGAAGAGCCACAAATGACAAACAAATGAAAAAAAGCTTGTCTCTTCCGTATCCAAAACATTTCAAGTTAAAGATACTACTTTGGCCCCCATATATTTGACATTGGAGAAATATTGCTGATATTTGTGTATTTATACAGTACCTCAGTATTGTAAATTAGTACACATTTTTGGAAAACAGTTTGGCAAGAATATTTCAGTTCTAGAGCTAGTATTTCTTCTAAGAATTTATGCTTAGGAAATAACAGTTGTGGATGTATGTATATTTTGTATAACTTAAATGCCTAAAATTAAGGAATTTTAAAATAAATTGTGGCACATTTATATTTTACAGCCATTAAATACAAAAAATATAGAATTACGCAGAAACTGATATAAAATTACCAAAGTAAGAGTATTTAAATTTTTTTCTTTATATAGCTTTGTATTTTCTTGATTTTCTACAGTAAGTATGTTGGCATTTAGATTTTTTGGGAAGTACTTATAAAGGCCAACTTTTTCCCCTTCATGGAGCTTTGTACAATCGTTCATTCCCACAGTGTTTTCTTCCTTCTCTGAAAACTACTATAACTAGTTATATATGAAACACACACTCAGACATCAGACATATTTCAATATATTGATTGGATTAATTGGCTTATTGAATTAAGTCAGTGTATGGTGTAATTATAACTAGACACTAACCTTCACGAACTGCTGACCTTTTGGTCAGCAGCCGTAGCTCTGAACCACTACGCCACCAGGGTTTCCAACCTTCATATAACTGATTATTTCTTTTACATTTGTAAAATCAATATATTGAATTTAAAATGAAGACTCAGAAAATACTTGTAAATTTGTTAATAGAAATTTGGGCAGTTGTTTCAATCATATTTCAGGGACTTATTCCCAGATAACAAAATGCCAATTCTTCTAGAAAATAAAACAAACTAATTACTCCTTTTTTACATGTATCTTACACTTTTCTTTCTTCACAGATTAAAAGATCTATGGAATGTCTAGTTTCATAGCACCAAAACAGCACTAACAAGGCTCTCCTTCCATCTATCACTGCCGTGTACTTACTACTTTAAATTGTGCCTCTCTTCAGCCAGTAACTGAGAGGTTGTGGAAAGTTGTTAAGCATTCCATAGCAAAAAAGGAGTTTCTAAAAATGAAGGAACAGACAGTTTTCAGGGTAACACAAAACATTTTCAGTAGTTTGAATCGTGGTTATATGGTAAATGACAAAATGTTTTGGCTTCCATTTTTAAGAACTGATCAAAGTCAAAGCACTCATCAGTGGTGGCTTTTTCCACACACTGAGTAATGCAGCTTCCAGCATTTTATATCTCCTGTGCTATTTCAGTGTCTTTCTGGAGAACAAGGAAAATACCAGTGTAGTGTTCTTTGTTATTAACAGGCTGTAGAATGTTGATGCTGTTAGGGTAGGGACCATGTCTGTTTTGGTCATCGTTTTATCCTCTGTGCCAGTACAGTGTCTGGCAAATAATAATAAATATTATTTTTCAGCAAATGAGTCTCTGAATTTAAGGACCAAATTTTGCCAGCTTGCAAATTTTGTGTCTATATGAAATGGGTTAAAAGTTGTCTTGTCATGTAAATTTATCTGAAATCCTTTGTGGTCTGGATGTTACCACCATTTTTTTTAGCCCTGGTACTTGAGTATCCCCCAGGTGCTGCTTAGTAGCTACAGTTAGATCAATATCACTTCCCAGCTGCATTGGGTCACTGCCCATTGCTTTAAATGCTGCTAAACCAGAAGTCTGAAGAAAGGTCTCCTCCTTTGTTAAAATTTCTGAGAGTTAACAGTTGTACCCATGGTGAGCCTGAAATGAAAGGCAGTCCTCCAATTTTTGCATGTGCATACATGTATTCTCAGGTTTTTGCACTGCTCTAGAAAATTTCATTTTCCTAGCCATGAGATACACAGGTCAGCTATTAAACTGATCCAGCATGGCTAATACATAGCAGGCAAACATTGGTTGCTTGGTCATCAACTGTACTGTTCATTAAATATTTTATTGCCACTCCCTTTGAATGAGGACATTTTACTACATGAGTATTTCCTTAGTTGGTTGAGAATTTGCTATGGACTAGTCACTGTGCTAGCCACTGTCCATACTAATACACTGTTTCATCTTCACAACGATGCTGGCCATTGGGCTTAATTATTATTACCTGTAATTTCTGGAAGACCTAGAAAGAACTTTGGGCATATTAGCCTGCTTCCAAGTACATAGATGCAGAGGTGTGAAGGAACGTGGTCATGTTTGGTATGGCTAGGGCAAAGAATGTGAATGGGGAAGAGGGAGGATAGAGGAGGAGCCTCTTATATATTGAGAAGAGCGACTTTCTGAAAAACATCCGTAATAAAACCATAATGCCAGAAACGTCCTGTTTATATTGATTTTATATTCATCCACATCAATTTTCATTACAATGGATTGATTGTATGCTACTTGAAATCAAGAACCACATCTTTTCTTGTCCCAAATCATGTCTTCTTGATATGGTACTTTGGAATACACATTTTTTTTTCTCTTATTGCTTTCCGGAAACCCTGGTGGCGTAGTGGTTAAGAGCTTGGCTGCTAGCCAAAAGGTCAGCAGTTTGAATCCTTGGAAATCCTATGGGGCAGTTACTCTGTCCTACAGGGTCACTATGAGTTGGAATTGATTTGAAGGCAATAGATACAGCTTTATGGGATCTTTGACTAAAAGATCAAAGCTCTTATGCCCAATGATAATAAATAAAATTAGACTTTTGAAATTCTTAATTTACGTGGATGTCTCTGTTGCTTCAGAGATAGAAGCGTAGGATTATTATACAAGTTTTGTTATTTTTTCATGCTTTCTGAAATAGAAAATAATTATCCCTGTTAAAACACTAGCTACTTAAGACGTCAGTGTAAAGCATAATATGTAACATTTGGTGATACATCTTACTGATTATTAATGAAGGTCTCTAAATGATAATTAAACACAGCAGTGCAATTACCACTCACTGGTTCCCTCCCTTGCTTTCTGCAGAATTATGTTCCTAGAAATTGGCTGACATAGACAGTTTGAAATTAGCACCTAAATTTGCTATGGATTTTTTTTCATTCAAAGAATCTTAGTACATAGCAAGATATGATCCTGAATATAAGGCTATTAATTTAATTACAATTGAATTTAATTATGGATAAAGTAGTTTTCAAGATATCTCAAAATTAAGATCAGAAATTAGCTGTGTCTCATTACTAAGGTAAATGGTTAGTCTTCTGAAATGAATGCTTGTTCTTATAACCTCTCAGTAGTAAGGCTGAACATATAATTGCCTTATAATCACCACATATATCCTGAGCTGACTTTTATGTGTGTGTTTGTACCGTTGCTTAGTTAAGTGAGGAAAAAAAAAAAAGACTATTCTATGAACGATTAAATCATAAAAGGGAGCCAAGTTAAGTAAATGAGTGCATCTAGGAGGATAACGGTCGGGTTGGCAGTAACTTGATTTTTTTGGTCAGAGTTCTCAAAAATAAATGTAAAGAAATAAAGCTATTTCAGGAATGTATATAACGAACAGTCTTGGAAAACTACAATAAATTGTACCAGTGCACAAGACAAATAAATGGTTTCCTTACAGTTCATGATTATGTTTTTCCTTCCCAGTCCAGCTTTATTATAAAAATACACTAACATAAACAACGTAACACTGAATGTAGACTAGAGGACTTTTAAAAGTATTAATAATGAAATGTACAAATTGCTTTGACTAACTCTGAACGCCTTCAGAGTGTTGGTAGACTCTACAATTGCATCATCTCCTACTGTGTTTGCCAGTGTCTTTAATGAGCCTCCACTATTAAGTTTATTTTAGCAGCTTATTTAGTTTATACTTACAAGGCTAAGCATGAATGGGAGCATTTGTGGCATGTCTATAAGAAGCTTTCCGTTTTGTAATACTACGCTTTTCAAGGGAATGTGTCATATCTGCTCTTCTTTTTGTAACTCTCCCAAGATATTTATATATACATATATATACACACACACACATACACAGCATAGTCTTTTGTTCACAATATGCCTTGAGTAAATATTAGGGGCTGACTGAATGAATCTGAGAAGCAGGATGCTTTTATGGCCTGCAGTTCTCTGCTATAATACCACCGTCAATGACTCCAGGTGGACATATCAAAGACTGAGACACTTAACATTTACAGTCTCATAAAATGGGGATCACCTTGGAATCTGCAAGTAGAACTATAAACTGGCAACAAAGATTCCCTGATATCCCATTACCAGGCTGTCACCTGATTCTCTAGGAACCTTTTCAGCTCTAAAGGACTGGAATTCAACTCTACTCTCTCTTTGGTTTTCCCAGCTTGTCGATTTTGGAAACTGCTGATCACTGCTCATTTGATGGCTGATAATAGGGAAAGAAAGCTGTCATGCATCACAAGCAAATTCAGGGACCCCAGATCCCTCATGGTTGCTGACCTCACCAACGCACACTTGTCCTATATGTCACCAGGAGTCTGTGCGGATGTTTTCTGTCATCTTTCTAAAAAGTCCATTCACTTGCTTCTAAGGTGAACGAGATATGCCTGAACCTGAACTCTCACCAGAAAATACTCAACCAACTTCTTCCAAAGACCTTTTTACTAGACCGATATCAGAAGTCAGAAACAATTGATTCAATAAAGCTTATCGGTAGGCTGTGCCGTGAGCTTTCTTATATATTATTTTTTTAACTGAGTTAGTCCTTGTATTACCAGTGTAAAGTGTCAGTAGGTACTGGTTATTTTACAGATTAAAACACACGCCAAAAAAAAAAAAAAAAAAGAAAAAGAAAATCTTGAAAAGAATGTGAACCATCTGCCTGAAGACCTCCAGATGCCAGTTCGTTGGTCTCATATAGGAAAGAAAGACTTTTGGTCTAAAAGTCACCAACAGGACATTTAAATGAAATTTGTAAAACCTTATTTTATATCTCAATTTGTCTAACACACCCCATTTTTACTTATTCTTTGTGTATTGTGTGCATGTGATTTCCCAGAAAGCAAATGATTTTTTTTAGGTGTGTGTTTAAGTTCAATGGGAACAGAGAAAATACTTCAGTTTCATCAAAATTATCCAAATCAAATCAATTGATATTTATATTTATTTTATCAGGATATTCACCTCTACCATTTCCTTTTTCACATGTAAGTAAAACCTTTCTTGTGGCCAAAGAGTAGAAAAACAATGTTTGGATATTATTTAAACTTCACGATTAAAAAAAGAATGAAGCAAAATGCAATATTTAAACATCTTCTCTCAGTTGACTATTATCATGTTGCCACAATAAAAATTTAATGAAGAATGAATTGACCTGTATTAATTTCCTAATCAAACTGATATGTAAATTCCCTTGGGGATGTGTGATATAATGGTTAGGGCATGGATTCTGGAAATTTTGGTTCTCTCTTTGACAGCTCCTAGTTGTATGAGCTTAACCTTCTGTGACCTGATACATCTGTGAAATAGGAAGAAAATTAGCTATTCCATAAGGTTTCTTTGATGATTAACTAAGTCAGGGCAGGTAAAGTCTTAAAAGAGTTTCTGGTATATAATAAGCATTCATAATGTTAAATATTAATTTCTACTATTGTTAATTATTTTAAGTCTTTTTCCAGGAAATTCTACATTTTATTCTGTTTGCTATTTAAAGTATAATTAGTAAATTCTACTATAATCACATATATGCATATCTTTGGTTAGCTTCATATTCTCTTCAATTTCTAGCCTTATAGTTTGCCATACCTCATTCAAGTCAGAACTCTGCCTTTAAAAAGTTTTGTTAACTTAGAGGAAATGTGCTTAACATTTTAAGCTTCAATGTTCCCATGTGAGCAATGGGGATAATAAAATGACATATCTCCCAGGATTTTTCTCCAATAGTTTCTCCATATGGTAGTTAGATGTCGTACGAGCTAGTTCCATTCTTCTTTCCCTTGTTGAGTGTACTTCATAAAAATTTTTAGTAGTACTAAACTTAAAGTCAGCAAACCTAATTTCTCAACCCTATTGAACATGTGAAGTGAAACATTAACCTTTGACTATCTCCAAGGCCTAGTGTCTTAGTATTTTGCAGGAACAAACACTCCCTTTTTGGAAAGCTCTTGTATTCAGCAGTATTGCCAATCAGTTTTGTTAATGATGCTGTCTATTTATGTATACATTGAATAAAACATTCAAATCATGTTAATTATAACTTCTGCATTTCCTCCTACACATTTCCCTGACCTGAAAAGTAAAGTGTAATTTACATGGGGAAGACAATCATAGCTTGGTGAAACAGAGGGATAGAAAAGAAGAAAATAAAAACAAAACTTCATACTATAAAATGGCAAAAAGAATGTGGAGAGCAGATCATATATTTTTTAGTTTTTTTTATTGTTGTAGTTTAAATGAAGTTTACCTTTCAAGTTAGTCTCCTATACAAAAATTTATACATACATTATTATGTGACCCTAATTGCTCTCCTCATACTGTGACAGCACACTCCTCCTTTCCACCCCTGACTCCCCATGTCCATTCAACCAGCTCCTAACCCTGTCTGCCTTCCCATCTCACCTCCAGACAGAAGCTGCCCATTTAGTCTCTTGTATCTACTTGAGCTAAGAAGCACACTCCTCATGAGTATCACTTTATGTCACACAGTCCAGTCCAATCCCTGTCTGAAGAGTTGGCCTTGGAAATTGTTTTAGTTCTGGGCTGATAGAGCATCCAGGGGCCATGCTTTCCAGGGTTCCTCCAGTCTCAGTCAAAGCATTAAGTCTGATCTTCTTACTTGAATTTGAGTTCTGCACACCACCTTTCTCCGGCTCCATCAAGGACTCTTTGTTGTGTTCCCTGTCAGGGCGGTCATTGGTGGTAGCCGGACACCATCTAGTTCTTCTGGTCTCAGGCTGATGAAGTCTCTGGTTTATGTGGCCCTTTCTGTCTCTTGGGCTAATCCTTTCCTTGTGTCTTCGGTGTTCTTCATTCTCCTTTACTCCAGGTGGTTGGGACCAACTGATGCATCTTAGATGGCCGCTTGCAAGCTTTTAAGACCCCAGATGCCACTCATCAAAATGCAGAACATTTTCTTAATAAGCTTTGTTATACCAATTGAGCTAGATGTCCCCTGAAAGCATGGTCCCCAGATCCCTACCCCTGCTACTCTGACCCTCGAAGGGTTTGATTGTATTCAGGATACTTCTTAGCTTTGGTTTAGTCTAGTTGTTCTGACTTTCCCTGTAGTGTGTGCTGTCCTTCCCTTCACCTAAGATAATACTTGTCTACTATCTAGTTAGTGAATAACTTGCAGCCTCCCTCCCTGCCCTCATAACCATTAAAGAATGTTTTCTTCTGTGTTTAAACATTTTCTTGAGTTCTATAATAGTGGTCTTATACAATATTTGTCCTTCTGTGACTGACTAATTTCACTCAATGTAATGCCCTTCAGATTCCTCCATGTTATAAGATGTTTCACGGCATCATTGTTGTTCTTTATCACTGTGTAGTGTTACATTGTGTGGATATACCATAATTTTTTTTATCCATTAGTCTGTTGATGGGCACCTAGGTTGTTTTCATCTTTTTGCTATTATGAACAGTGCTGCTATCAACATGGGTGTGCATATATCTATTTGTGTGACAGCTCTTACTTCTCTAGGATATATTCCAAGGAGCGGGATAGCTGGATTGTATGGTACTTCTATTTCTAGCTTTTTAAGGAAGCGCCAAATTGATTTCCAAAGTGGTTGTACCATTTTACATTCCCACCAACAGTGTATAAGTGTTCCAGTCTCTCCACAACCTCTCCAGCATTTATTATTTTGTGTTTTTTGGATTAATGCTAGCCTTGTTGGGGTGAGATGATATCTCATTGTAGTTTTGATCTGCATTTATCTAATGGCTAATGATTGTGAGCATTTCTTCATGTGTCTGTTAGCCACCTGAATGTCTTCTTTGGTGAAGTGCCTGTTCATATTCTTTGTCCATTTTTTAATTGGGTTATTTATCTTTTTGTTGTTGAGGTTTTGCAGTATCTTGTAGATTTTAGATATTAGACACTGATAGAATTTGTCAGAGCCAAAATTATTTTCCCAATCTGGAGGTTGTCTTTTGACTCTTTTGGTGACATCCTTTGATGACCATAAGTGTTTGATTTTTAGGGGCTCTCAGTCATCTAGTCTCTCTTCTGGTGCTTGTGCATTGTTACTTATGGTTCATGTTGTGTTTTTGCCATGTATTAGGGCTCCTAGCATTGTCCCTATTTTTTCTTCCATGATCTTTATTGTTTTCGATTTTTTATTTAAGTCTTTGATCCATTTTGAGTTACGGAAAATCCAACACCTCTACCACAAAAAGACAAACAATGCAATTTAAAAAATGGGCAAAGGATATGAACAGTCACTTCACCTAAGAAGACATTCAGGTGGCTAAAAGACACGTGAGGAAATGCTTGTGATCACTAGCATTAGAGAAATGCAAATCAAAACAAAAATAGATACCATCTCACTCTGACATTACTGGCATGAATCAAAAAAACAGAAAGTAACAAATATTGGAGAGACTGCAGGGAGATTGGAACTACTGTACACTGCTGGGGGAATGCAAAATAGTACAACCATTTTGAAAAACGATATAGCACTTCCTAAAAAGCTAGAAATAGAAATACCGTATGATCCAGCAATCCCACTCCTAGGAATGTATCTAGAGAAATAAGACCCGTCACACAAGTAGACATACGCACACCCATATTCATTACAGTATTATTCACAATAGCAAAAAGATGGAAACAACTTAAGTGCTCATCAGCAGATGCATGGATAAACTATGGTACATACACACAGTGGAAGACTATGCAACAATAAAAAACAGTGATGAATTTGCAAAACATCTCACAGCCTAGATGAATCTGGAGGACATTATACTGAGTGAAATAAGTCAATCACAAAAGGATAAATATTGTATGAGAACACTATTATAAAAACTCATGAAAAGGTTTACACATAAAAAGAAATAATCTTTGATGGTTACGAGGAAGGTGAGGTGTGGGGAGGGAAAAACACTAAATAGACAATAGATAATGGTGACTTTGGTGAAAGGTAAGACAGTACACAATACTGGGGAAGCCAGCACAACTTGACCAAGGCAAGGTCATGGAAGCTCCATAGACACATCCAAACTCCCTGAGGGATCCAGTTACTGGGCTGAGGGCTGGCGACCATGGTCTTGGGGAACATCTAGCTCCAATCACGTAACATAGTTTATAAAGAAAATGTTACATATCCTATTTTGGTGAGTAGTGTCTGGAGTCTTAAAAGCTTGCGAGCAGCCGTCTAAGATGCTCCACTGGTCTCACCCCATCCGGAGCAAGAGAGAATGAAGAAAACCAAAGACAACAAGGGAAAGATTAGTCCAAAGGACTAATGGACCACAAGTACCACAGCCTCCACCAGACTGAGAACAGCACAACTAGTTGGTGTCTGGCTACCACCACCGACTGCTCTGACAGGGATCACAATAGAGGATACCGGATAGAGCTGGAGGAAAATGTAGAACAAAATTCTAACTAACAACAACAAAAAAAGACCAGACTTATTGATTTGACAGAGACTGGAGAAATCCCAAGAGTATGGCCCCCGGACTCCCTTTTAACTCAATACTGAAGTCACTCCTGAGGTTCACCCTTTGGCCAAAGATTAGGCCTATAAAACAAAACAAGACTAAATGGGCATACCAGTCCAGGGACAAGGACGAGAAGGCAGGAGGGGACATGAAAGCTGGTAACGAGGAACCCAAGGTCGAGAAGGGGAGAGTGTGGACATGTCGTGAGGGTGGCAGCCAGTGTCACAAAACAATATGTATATTATTTAATGAGAAACTAATTTCTCTGTAAACTTTCATCTAAAATACAATAAAAAAAGAAAAAGATATAATCCACTATTTCAAGTCATTCTCTAACTCCGGCCATTTTGCTTTGGGTCTAGGACATGCACGTTTTCACGGATTCATTTCTTCAAGCTCCTTTTTCTCCTTTTCTCCACTCACAAACGGACAACTCTCCAACTTCGAACTCTCTCACTGCCGCTCTGTTGCTTGTTTTCTCTGCCCTCACAACAACTTACAGTTTGAAGTCGGTGAAGTAAGACTTTGGTTTAATTCCTGCCATGATCCTAAAGGGTTCTAAGATTTAGATTTATAAACTCAAATAATGTGCAGAATATAATCAATAACTGGCTAGTTCTAGTAAAGAGATGGCAGAATTCAAATGTGAGGTGTACAAGAAGCAAGGGTCTTTTTATGTTCTCTACAAACATGTGACTAAGGTGACTTAGGATCATTGATCAAAGACATTGGCAAAAATAAGGCATATTTAGACTATGAAATAAGCACATCTTTCCTAGCTTAATGGTTTCACTGAAGATGATCTGATAAGGCTTTCACATTCAACTATTGAGCCAAGAGCAATCATGTATCAGATTTGCTTTGTTTACTCTTACAGTTAAAAGTCAGACTCAGAAGACAACTGTTAATGCAGATTGAATTGAGATTGCTATTGATAGCTACTCAATGGCATTTATGCCAGTGCAGGCTTCACTTTGTTTATGCTTCCAATTGATAGCACATGATTTATGGACAGGTTTCAGAAGGTTCAAGGTTCTGATTGATGACTTAAAAGCAACAAGGATATAATTATCAACTTACATTAACTGAAGCAAACACACAAGTTTGATTGTTTATTTTCTGATTACCAATGTGCTACCAAACAATCCAGGACTTCTTGACCATGGCTTATACCTTTATTATACACACATGATCAAAAATAACATTTTCAGATGATTCAATGAGGGTGAATGAGGCTGAAATTCACTTCTGGAAATATCATGAGACATGCACGGTATATGCATGGGTGAGCTGTGCCAGAACTCTTTTTACATAATTGTGTCATTTCAGCACTTTGTATTTGTGTGTGCGTTATTTACGTGGGCACAGTATTTGTGGAAAAATACAGTAATTACCCTGAAGCTATCTCCTTTGAGTGGCCTTTCTCAAATCACACTTAATATGTCTTTGCTGTAAATATCACTGGTTGTCCCAGTACCATAAATTGAGAGTACTGTTGTCCTCTTCCTTCTAAATGTGAAATGAGAAAAATCTTTTCTCTTTTTTAAACTTAAACATACCCTTTAAACTTACTAGGTAAACCTGCCAAATCCAGCTATTGGGAGTTCTTTGTTTACTTTTCTTTTTTTGTTTATTTATTGTGTTTTTCCATAACCCCTTTGGGACTTCCCACCACCCCCAAAGATTTGAGGCCAAGGCTTTGTTTATCCATATAATTTTAGGTTGGGTCTTGGATTTTTTTTTTAATTTTATTATGTTTTAGGTGAAAGTTTACAGCACAAACCAGTTTTTCATTCAAAAATTTTGTACACAAATTATGACATTAGTTGCACTCCCTGCAGTGTGTCAGCACTCTCCCCCTTTCCCCTTCCACCCTAGGTTCTCTGTGCCCATTTGTCCAGTTTTCCTATCCTTTCCTGCCTTCTTATCTTTGTTTTTGGGCAGGTGTTGCCCATTTGGTCTCCTATACTTGATTGAACTAAGAAGCACCTTCCTCAAGTGTGTTATAGTTTGTTTATAGGTCTGTCTAATCTTTGGCTGAAAGGTAGACATCAGGAGTGGCTTCAGTTCTGAGTTAGCAGGGTGTCATGTCTAGGGACCATAGTCTCGGGTTCCTCCAGTCTTTGTCAGATGAGTAAGTCTGGTCTTTTTTTGTGAATTTGAATTTTGTTCTATATTTTTCTCCCACTCTTCTCAGGACCCTCTGTTGTGATTCCTGTCAGAGCGATCAGAAGTGGTAGCTGGGCACCATCTAGTTCTTCTTGGTTCAAGCTGGTAGAGGCTGTGGTACTTGTGGTCCATTAGTCCTTTGGATTAATATTTCCCTTGGGTCTTTGGTTTTCTTCATTCTCCTTTGCTCTGAACATGGTGGGACCAATGGATGTTTTTTAAATGGCTGCTCTCAAGCTTTTAAGACTCCAGATGCTACTCACCAAAGTAGGATGTAGAACATTTTCTTTATGAACTGTGTTATGCCAATTGAACTAGATATCCCCTGAGACCCCGTTCCCCAGCCCTACCTGGTTTTCTTTTCTGTATGATGGTTTAAATATTCTCATTTCTTCATGAAGTTGCACATAATTTTTGTGTCTGTTCCCAGCTTTTTAATCTAGATTATTAAAACTTTTACTTTCTGCTACAAATTATATACAGGTAATTCCTGAATACATACTTATTGAAAAACAACACATAAGTATATAGGGTAAAAAGTAAAAGAGAACATCTGCTTCTGACTATGACAGAGTGGCTTATACCAAGCCAGATCTCCTCTGAGCACAACTGTGAAAGCTACATAACTGCACAACAAAATGCTGTTGCTATTATGAGCAGAAAAAAGGAAGGTAGAACATTTGGAATCAAGACGTCAAAGAAAAGGAAACCAAAATTACATGAGATAGATATTTTAAGCAGCTTTTATTCCTCAAGGTGTTTTTCTAATCCTAACATGTTCAGGGGCAAGGTTCCCAGATACTGAATAGAACATAGGTTCAAAGAGGCTGAAAATCCAAGGAGAACTTTTGGCAGACTCACAGAGCTAGGGAGACTGTGGTATAGAGGAAAAGCTCTAGTAGATCCTCAGATTTTCATCTGAAACCCCTGAAGACTCAATTGACACCTAAAGAGTAAGGATCAAAAGCATAGCCTCAAATCATTTCACTGTCTAATTGAGTCAAGGGGCTCTTTCCAATTTTAGTTGAAGGCTAGAAGACAATGAATCTTCTCTGGAGGGAGCAAACATATTCTAGAGCCCCATAAGTTTTTGTACACATTTTCCATCATTCAACAAAAACTGAGCATGTCAAGAAAAATGACCAAAACCAGGAGAAAAAGAAGAGCCATAGACCACAGATTACTCAGATATTGGAGATGAATATAACTGAAATTAATATGTTGACAAAAATAAATGATATGATGGAGAAATTCACCAGAGAAGAGGAATCTATAAAAATAAGTCAAACTCAAATTTTAGAACTGAAATACATACTCTAAAATTCACACCTTAATAGATGTATTGAGCAGCAAATTAGTTACAGCTGAGGAGAGGATTTGTGAATTGGAAGACAGTTTAGTAGAAATATCTGTAATGAAGCACTGAGAGGAAACAAAAATGTGAAAACACAGGAAAAAAAAAAAAAGATTTAAAAAGATCATGATGAAAAGGTCTAACATAGGAGTGATTATAGTCCCAGAAGAAGAGGAGAGAGAGCCTAGAGTAGAAGTAATAGTCAAAGAAATATTGCCCAAGGATTTTCTCGTTCTGACATGATGTCAAACCACGAGTTCAAAAAAAGCAAGCAGAATGAATGCAACAAAAATCATACCCAGGCACATTTTATAAAAATGCTAAAAATGAAACACAGAAGGGAAATCTTGAAAGCATCAGACCAACAGCTGACTTTTCAACAGCAACAAAAGAAGGACGCCAGATGGCATAGAATGATACTGACAAGGTTGTTCACATGCATGGCTGGCAAATTGGTGCTGACTTTTGATAGGAGGCCTCTACTTGCCATTGTTACCTCTTCAAACAGCTGCTTGAGCCTCCTCATGACATCGCATCTGGCTTCCTCAGAGTAGAAGATCCAAGAGAGCACAAGGCAGAGGCTTTATGGTCTAACCTCATGATTCACACATCGTCATTTCTGCAATATATCCTGATGGTTGTACAGGCTGGCCCTATTCATTGTGGAAGGGTACTATACAATAGTGTGACTACCGAAGAGCAAGGGTCTCTGGGAGCCATATTGGAAACTGGCTAACATTGTTACATTTTATCGGGCAACAGCAGGATTTCTGCATTCTGTGGGAAACAGTGCCTGTTTACAGCCCAAGAAAGGTATTACAGCTTGCAATCCAGAGAAAAGAAAGTTGACTTAGTCTTAACATCTAAACATCAAATCTCAGGGAAGGCCTCTCATTGGCTCAATGTGAGTCATATGTCTTTGTTTGGAACAAGTCACCATGCTTTTTAAGACTGAGGTCATGTTTCTAACACTGACGTCAGAGGTAGGCTACTGTGATCAGTAGACTTAACTGAATCAGGTAAGTGGGGTGGAGAAAGAGGAGACTGAGTGGAGGTATTTCTCTGTGGGAGAGAATTGAAAGAATCTTGTTTTTTGTTTGTTTGTTTTGTTTTTTAATGTATTTGAAAATTACCACTAATTCTTTAGTGACTGGTACCTCAGGGTGATTCTGTAAGCCTCAGAAGTAGACACAGGTACATTTCCCTTGAGTTTCATTTAAAATATAATTTTTAAAAGGCTCAAATTACTAATGACTGGGTCATTTTCATCTTCCGCTTAAATATTTTCATAGTGTTTAGTTATCTTGCTTTAGAACCTGCATCAAAAAGATTTATTCACCAATTAGTATTTTGCAAATACCAACATTTTATTAGTGTCTTAATTTTTTAAAATGATTTTAGTAGCTTAGAGACTTAAAAACAATAGAGAGCTATTTTAAAAAGAAAAACTCATATGTTATCATATAATTCTGCTAGAATTAACTCTGGAAGCAGCATATATCTAGGGATACCTCTAAGCAACCACGTAAGGCAAAATAGTCCTAAAATGTACCATTTTCAAATATATTTAACCAGATCAATACTAATTATCTCATCCAATTAGTGATTTAGAAAATAACTTCTCTCTACTCTCTCTGTGTTTAAATGAAGAGAGCACTGCATTTAACTTAATTCACTATGTTAAATCAATAGTTGAAATAATAATAATTACTGCCAATTTCATATTTGATCTTATTTCCTAGAGATGAATACTAAGAGTAATGTGAGAGAAAAGTGTTAAGTTTTACTATGAATTCTATATATTTGTAAAGTTTGGTTTACAGAATATTCTTTGTAAATAGTCATTACAAGGTAGAAGGTCATACTGTTGGTGTTTTAAACTAACTTAAATTACACAAGGTAAAAATTTGGTAAGCTATATAGTATAGAGAGAAAGTAAGTTTATATGGATATCATATTACTTATTATTTCCTTTGGATGGATGTATTTAAAACATTGCAACTTCACTAAGAAATATTAGAGTATTATGTATGTATCAAGAGTTAAGTTTACTTCAATACCAACTTACACCAGATGGTTCCAGAGGGCTTATTCCATGTACTGAGGTTACTATGGATGTAACCTCAACCCTTAGCAATTGCTTTATAAACTTGTGGCTGCTTGCCCTTCACACATATAAAACCAGTAAACCAGTTGCCATAAAGTCTACTCCGACTCATGGCAACCCCGTAAGAGTAAGAGTAGAACTATGCTCCATAAGGTTTACAATGGCTGATTTTTCAAAAGTCGATTGCCAGGCCTTTCTTCTAAGGAGCCTCTGGGCGGACACAAACCTCCAACCTTTTTGTTAGCACCCAAGTGAGTTAACTCTGCATCACACAGGGACTCTTTAACACATGTATTTGGAGAAATTACCTCTAACACTTCAGAAAGAACTTTTCACTCATTTAAAATGAACTTAAATCATAAGCATATGAATTAAAAACAAAATTAATAACAAAAAAGCCTTATTCTCAACAAACCTATTTGCTTTACATAGTATATTTAAGTATCATCTTAGAGGTCATGAGTCAGAATGAAATTAATACATGCTGCTGGGTCTGAGCCCAGGGAAAGTGACATATCAAGGACAAAATTTGAGTCTTAATGTCACATTTCCAATCCTGTGAATTTGTTTTTCAACTTTGACTGTATTTGAATATTACTTATATATCTGACCACAAGTGATTATTTTAGAAACAACTCCTCAGCAGTAATAGAAAATCTCAAACTGTGATGGCAGCACTCACCAAGGATACTGTTTTTATTGCTTCATTACACCCACTGGGTCATTTTTGTTTTTGGCACTTAATGAGGAAGTGTTCATTTTCCAAACAATGCAAACACGTTAGGCAAAAGTATGTTAGAATTAGTAAAGAATAACAGATGGCAAATGAGAGTTAGCATATAAGTAGAACTTACTTTCTAGGATATCCTAAACCTTTCATGAGCACTGGGGGATATATAACCCAGCTACATTTTCCATCTCTGGACGTTTATTGGCAGGCATTTGAGCCACTTTATATGTTCTGACATCATGGCAGATACTGGTGCAACTGCCTAAAAAACAAGGAAGTTGATCTCCGCCCATTTGAGTGTTGGGAGCCATTCGTATGAGGGGATGCTTCCTGGATGCTTCCCAGAGGAGTAATTATGTGAAACTTTTGTGTCTTTTGGCTTCTGTACAGTAAGATAAGGCTTGCAAGTATGTTTACTTTTCCTTGTGTTAGTGGGTAGGTGTGGTTACCAGCATTTGGAAATATTCAAGTAAATGAGTTATTTTTGGAGTGAAAACAGTTTGTGATACACTTCCAGGGCCGTGGGACTGATATGTCCCATGAGTGTGTGTGCTTCATGAAACATGGGTACCAATATGGCCCACTCTGAACCAAATTCATAACAATTATGTGTAGCAAGTGCAATGTTTATTTAGTATTTCATGTGTATTTTTGAGAAGTTAAGATATTTTACGACTTAAGTGTAACCAGGAAGTGTGATGCACTTCCTGGGCCATGGGACTGATAATGTCCTGTGTGCGTAGTGTGCTTCATGGGACATGGGACCAGTATGTCCTGTTTGCAGTTGGCACCATATTTTTTCAAATAATAAAAAACTACTACCAACAAACAGTAATTCAACATCCATTCCATTAGTGAAAAAACATGACATCACCAAAAAATTAAATAATAATAAAAAAAAAAATCCCACATGAAAGAGCTAATCTCATTCGGAAGATAGAGCTTGTGTTAATGAACAATGGGGCACTTCCAACAGAATGCAAGTTTAGTCTCAGGCAATGCACAATTGTTTGCTTAGGTCCCATGTCTATGTCTATTAACTCCTGCCTTTGTGGTATGCCAAGTAAAACAGCTTTGGGCTGTTTAAAGTTGACTTTTTATCATCGCCTAAAGGGAGACACACAAGATAAGTTTTAAAATGTAAGATTTTCTGATAGTGAGGAGGAGGATAAAGGCTTATATTCTTGAAATGCCTTTCTCTAAATAATGTGAACGACTTGATTTATTAATGCTTTAGATATACAAATCTACAAACCAGTCCAAATTTGCCAAATATTATTGCAACTTTGCAACTTCCTCCCTGCCTCTCCTCCTTCCTTGTTTAGGTTCCCTCACTCTTGATTCAAATCTCACCTCTGTTATCACTTCACTTCTAAACAGACATTTCATTACTCTGAATTGGGACATATCTGTGAAATCAAATGTTATTGATAAGATCGTAAACATAAGGACTGAGGAACACATGATCTCTGCGTTTCTTTAGGCCTTTCTGAGTTGGGTTTCCTCACCTGAATTGCAAATGAGATTATTTGAGTGGCTGTTTCCTCAATTGTCCCAGGCATGGTTCATATTCAGTACCATTCTAGATGCATAAGAGAAGTTAGTCCATTAGTTACAGCTGATGCCTTAGGGCATGAGGAGCTTCATCAGTCCTCTGTCAGAAAGGCTGCTGGTAGGAAGAGGTCAGCGGTGACCTTGGGTTCAATTTTAGCACATTGGCAAAACTGAACACTAATAGACAAGAATTTTGACAGTGAAAGAATCTGTAGAAATATCGAAATGACCAGTGAAGGAATGGATGACTTGGTCCTAGTTTACACTGGTTACTAAAAACAAACATGGAGGTGGTCTAGCTGAATTGCTGGTAAGCAGGCCACAGATGTTGAGTTAGAGGAAGTTCTGCTAGAAAACCTAATAGCTTTCTAGGCTCTAGCAACAAAGCCAAAAGTCCACCCCCCCACCATTAGCTATGCAGTGGATCTGAACTACCAATCTTCATGAAAGAAGGAAAAAAAAAAGAAATGAAGTAGAAATGCTTAAAAGCAAAAAAAAAAAAAAAGAAGTTCCAATACACTGACAAGGTTCTTGACATTTTCTAAAAAAATGTTTAAAATATATTCACATATTTGGAGATACATACATTCATATGTATACATGCATACAAGTGTACAGTGACTTTGCTTAAAATACAGAATAACCAGTGCATTGTTTCTTTTAGTGCATCAAACATATATGAAGTAAGAATTCTGTATGTAGGATTTGGCAGGAAATACTGTCTCAATTGCAATTGGTCTCCCCATCTCTCTGCTCTAAGCCCCTCTTCATCACATTGCCAGCAGTGGTATCTTCCCAACGCCGTCAAGTTGATTCCGACTCATAGTGACCCTATAGGACAAAGTAGAACTGGGTTTCCAAGGAGTTGGCCGGTAGATTTGAACTGCTGACCTTTTGTTTAGCAGCCAAGCTCTTAACCACTACACCACAAGAGCTCCATGCAGTATCTTAGGAAACCACAAATCTGTCATCCTTTTACCTGCTAAAAGAAATATAATACCTTCTTTTTGTCCACAGGATAAACTTCAGATATTTGGATCCTGCCTCTCAGACCTCTTCCCCTCCTACATTTCCTCACTAATTCCTGGCTAGGCATCCTTTCTTGTACTGAAGGGCGGAGTTAAGGATATGGATTGAAACTTCATCCGTTCTAAGAAGATGCTCTTTGTTAATAATAATAACTTTTAAAAGCAATCATTAATATAATTTATATAATGTTAATATAATAGCCTACCTTGTTGTTGTTGTTAGGTGCCATCAGTTGGGTTCCGATTCATAGCAACCCTGTGTACAACAGAACTAAATACTGCCCAGACCTGCACCATCCTCATAATCGTTGTTATGCTTGAGCCTGTTGTTGCCTACCTTAAGAAATGTGTATTAATTAGAGCAGTGCTAACTAATGAACACAAACGTCAAGGAAGTAATACAATAAAAGTTATTCCTCACTCATAAAACAATTCAACGTGGGTGACTTTTGTCCATATGGTGATTCAGGTATTCAGGCTTTTTCACCCTTATGGCTTTTCTATTCTAGGGCTCTGGCGCTCTCGGCAACCTGGCAGCAGAAGGGCCAAGAGTCAGTAGAGAAGTTACGCCTTCTTTTTAAGAGCCTCAATGCATTATTGGCACACTTCATTCTTGCTCGCTTACCATTGGAGAGAACAGGTCACATAGCCACTGTATTAGTTTCCTATTGCTCCTGTAACAAATGACCACAAACTTGGTGGCTTAAAGCAACACAGATTTATTACCTTACAGTTCTGGAGGTCAGAGGTTCAAAATGGGTCTCACTGGGTTAAAATCAAAGTTACAGCAGGGCTGCATTCCTTTTTGGACTCTCTAGGGTAGAATCTGTTTTCTTACTTTCTCCAGCTTCAAGAGGCCACCTGCATTCCCTGTCTAATGACTTCCTTCCTCTATCTTCAAAGTCATGAAAGTGGCTTCTTACATGGCATGTCTTTGACCCAGCCTGGAAAGGTTCTCAGCTTTTAATTACTCATGTGATTAGATTGGGCTTACCTGGATAATCCAGGACAAACTCACTATTTAAAGGTCCATACACTTAGTCACATCTGCAAAGCCCCTTTTGCCATGTAAGGTAACATTCACAGGTTCAGGGTACTAGGGTGTAGACATCTTTGAAAAGGTGGATTGACTATTTTACCTAGGAATTTATTAGACATATTAAAATAGTATTGCCATGATTTAAATAGACATCTATTATATTTATTTTTAAATTATAATAATTATTATTTTGACTAGAATGTCTAAATATTCCCCATGAGAGGAACTTTGCTTTCATTACTAATTATAATTTTTCCACAAAATAAATGAAACTATATAAATATAAAATAAATGTATAATGAAATATGTAGACTTTTAAAAGTCTGTATGTGTCTTTGTGTGTATATATATAGCAAGTGAAATTTGTCACCACAGGAGAACTTTCACATTTCAAAAGTTGATTTTTGTATATTAATTATGGTCTTTAATAGTTCTCAACCACCCAAAGTGCCCCATTAGTTAGCATGAGCTTGAGAAACAGATATGTATTACCAGTTAATTGAAAAACATATGGTGTTGATTAGTGCTTAGCACTCTTATTTTAATGATGTAAAGTAAATAAATGACTGCAGTGTATTTTCAGACTACAAGATGCCAGTTAAAAGTTGCTGCTAGAAAAAGGTACTGAGCCAAGAAATGAAGAACTTTCAGCAAAGAAGGACCATATAAATTCTTAAGAATTTACACTTGCCTTTTTATATGCGGAGAGAGTTTAGATTGTAGGTTCTCCTCCTTTGTTACAATCTACGTTGAAAATGTCATTAGGATCTGACTGTGGAACTAGAGTTGGATTCAAAACTGGGCTCTGCCACTTAATAGCTGTGCTTCCATTTCCTCATCTGTAAATTGGGCATAATAATAGTGCCTACCTCATTGACTTCTCCATAGGGTTTTCACTGGCCAATTTTTGGAAGTTGATCTCTACGCCTTTCTTCCTAGTCTGTCTTGGTCTGGGAGCTTTGCTGAAACATGTCCATCATGGGTTACCCTGCTAGCTTTTGACATACCAGTGGCATAGCTCCAAGAATCATGGAAACTCACAAGCCACCAAAATACAACAAACTGACAGATGGGTGGTAATCCAAGAAGCCGGATTGTAGGAAGAAGAACGTGGCATCAGCGTTAGAGAAAGACTCATTAACAACCTGCAATATGCAGATGACATAATCTTGCTTGTCAAAAATGAACACTGGTTGAAGCATTCATACTGATGAATGTCAAAGACCGCAGCCTTCAGAATGACTACACCTGAATGTAAAGAAAACTAATGTCCTCACAACTGGACCAATAAACAACATCATAATAAATGGAGAGAAAAATTGAAGTTGTCAAGAATTTCATTCTACTTGAATCAACAATTAACACCTATGGAAGCAGCAGTCAAGAAATTGAACAACATATTACCCTGGACAAATCTGCAAAAGAACTCTTTAAAGTTCTACAAAGGAAAGATGTCACTTTGATGTCTAAGGTGCACCTGACCCAAGTCAGTGTCTTTTCTGTTGCCTCATAGGCTTGTGAAATCTGGACAGTGAAAAAAGATGAGAGAAGAAAAATCGATGCATTTGCATTGTGGTGTTGGTGAAGAATATTGAATACATCATTGGCTGCTAGAAAAACAAACAAATAAGGTCTTAGAAGAAGTAAAACTGGAGTGCTCCTTAGAAGTGAGGATGGTGAAACTTCATCTTGCTTACTTTAGACATGTTATCAGGAAACAACAATTGCTAGAGAAGAACATCATTTTTGGTAAAGCAAGGAGTCAGAGAAAAATAGGAAAACCCGCAATGAGATGGATTGACACAATACCTTCAACAGTGGGCTCAAACATATTAAAGATCATGGAGATTGCACAGGACTGGGCAACATTTTGTTCTTTTGTTCATTCTCATAGGGTAGCCATGTGTTGGCAGTCGTTTGAGAATTAAATAGTCGCATAAAAGGCCAGTTCTTTTATACAGGATGATCTTCCTGGGACAATTTTTTAAGAGGCCCAGCTGACATTTACTTCTCTTATTCTTACATGTGCTTTTCATGTTTGACCAATCCCTTGAAATAAATATTTCTGCATATCACTGAAGGCCTTTATTCAGTTATCTCGAGTTGCTTCTGAACATGCGCTGGCCTGGGAGTATTCTTTCTCTCTAAGGTGACTTTGCAAATTTCTTTTCTGATTCATTATGTGTTTATGTCAAAGTTTAAAACTTCTCTAGACAGATGTTAAACCTATCCTAACTAACACGTTCCTTTCCAGAGCACTTTTTCAGGTGGGACAGGAATCCTTTCTAAAATAATGCTGTGAATACTGAATGATTTTCATCATATTTAGATGTTTGTATATTGTTTGGAGAAAAAAAAGATTTTTTATTTTATTTTTTTATGGATGCTCTTTGGACACAGAACTATAGCTTGCACTGTCTTCAATAAACATTGTTTTACTGATAAGCATCATTGAGTTAGAAATGAGTATGACATCGAGAATACTATATCTCAACATTTGCCTACTGTGCCATTTCATTTGGCTTAAATGTTTCCTTAGTATTTCATTTCTCTCACGGATCATTCTTGATCTATACATTTGTTCCTGAACATTTACAATTTTAAAGTTTCCACAGTCTTCAATTTTTCAGCACTGACATTTTGAATCAATAAAACAGGTCACCCACTCATTTGGCAGATTATAGGTATAATGAACTAAAACCCATTGTTGTTGAGTCAATTCCAACTCATAACAACACTGTAGGACAGAGTAAAACTGCCCCATAGGGTTTCCAAGGAGTGGCTGGGGAATTTGAACTGCTGACCTTTTGGTTAGCAGCTAATCTCTTAACCACTGCGCCACCAGGGCTCCTATGTAATGAACTAAGGTTGATATTAAATAATAATATTCAATGTACAGCAATACATCTGATGATTTTAGCATTTCTGGAAGCAAGGCTCTGCTTATTTAAAACATATTTTAATTTAAACATACCTCCAAAGCCAGAAGAGAACAGAATGAAAACAGATTATTTTCTGTTTTTTAGTAGCTATAAGACATTACCCCAAACTCAAAATTGTAATTATATGGAATCAAGAATTTATAAAATCTTCCAGTGTGAAGGAACTCCCATGACAATCTAGTCCACTCTCCCATTCTTTTTTCTTTGGTTTTCAAATGAAGTTTTTACCCATAATTTCTGGAAGAAGACAGAGAGAAATTTGACTAAGTAATTTTGATTTAGGGTTGTTGAAACTACATTCTTATAAAAATTCTGAGGAGTAGGAAAGCTACCTTAACATCTTTAGTCTGCCAACAACTATAGTAGTAATATACTTCATTATTCCTACTATAACGTTTTCTATAGCGGGTCAGCCTATAGACTGTGACCTCCAGGTGCACTGATCTCACAAAGATTTTATCACGAACCTAGCTCCACCTTCTCACACTTCCTCTGATTCTCTCTTATGATTTTCTGCTCAAACTTAAAGTGTAGAATGTGTTACAGTGGGAAAGAACTATGGATTGGTAATCTAGAGAACTGGATTCTTCCAGGTATGTGACTTTATTTATTTATTTATTTATATTGTATTTTAGATGAAGTTTTACAGAGCAAAGTAGTTTCTCATTAAAAAAGTAATGCACATATTGTTTTGTAACATTGTTTGCCAACCCCATGACATGTCAACACTCTCCCTTTCTTGATCTTGGGCTCCCCATTACCAGTTTTCCTGTCCTCTCCTCCTTGCCCCTGGGCTGGTGTGCCCATTTAGTCTTGTTTTGTTTTATGGGACTATCTAATCTTTGGCTGAAGGGTGAACCTCAGGAGTGACTTTATTATTGAGCTATAAGGGTGTCTGTGTGTGACACTCTTGGGGTTTCTCCAGTCTTTGTCAGACCAGTAAGTCTGGTCTTTTTTGTGTGTGTGTGAGTTAGATTTTGTTCTATATTTTTCTCCAGCTCTGTCCGGGACCTTCTATTATGATCCCTGTCAGAGCAGTCAGTGGAAGTAGCTAGGCACCATTTAGTTGTGCTGGACTCAGTCTGGTGGAGACTGTGGTAGTTGTGGTCCATTAGTCCTTTGAATTAATCTTTCCCTTATGTCTTTGGTTTTCTGCATTCTCCCTTGCTTCAGATGGGGTGAGACCAGTGGAGTATCTTAGATGGCCGCTCACAAGCTTTTGAGACCCCAGACACTACTCACCAAAGTAGAATGTAGAACATTTTCTTTATAAACTATGTTATGCCAATTGAGCTAGATGTTCCTCCAGACCATGGTCCCCAGCCCTCAGCCCAGTAATTGGGCCCCTCAGGGAGTTTGGATATGTCTATGGAGCCTCCATGACCTTGCCTTAGACAGGTTGTGCTGGCTTCCCCAGTATTGTGTACTGTCTTACCCTTCACCAAAGTTACCACTTGTCTATTGTCCATTTATTGTTTTTGCCTCTCGCCTCTCTTGTCCCTCGTAACCATCAAAGATTGTTTCTTTTTTTTGTGTAAACCTTTTCATAAGTTTTTATAGTATTGGTTTCATACAATGTTTGTCCTTTTGTGAATGACTTATTTCACTCGGCATAATGCCCTCCAGATTCACCCATGTCATGAGACGCTTCGCAGATTCATCATTGTTCTTTATCACCAGGTAGTGCTCCTTGTGTGTATGTACCATAGTTTGTTTATCCATTCATCTGCTAATGGACATCTAGGTTGTTTCCATTTTTTTGCTATTGTGAACAATGCTGCAGTGAACATGGGCGTGCATATGTCTATTCGTGTGACGGCTCTTCTCTAGGATATATTCTTAAGAGTGGGATTGCTGGATCATATGGTATTTCCATTTCTAGGTTTTAAGGAAGCACCATATTGTTTTCCGAAATGGTTGTATCATTTTACATTCCCACCCACAGTGCATAAGCGTTCCAATCTCCCAGCAGCCTCTCTGACATTTTTTTTTTTTATTCATGCCAGTAATGTCGGGGTGAGATGGTATCTCATTGTGGTTTTGATTTGCATTTCTTTAATGGCTAGTGATCGCGAGCATTTGCTCACTTGTCCGTTAGTCACCTGAATGTCTTCTTTAATAAAGTGTCCGTCTATATCCTTTGCCCGTTTTTAAGTGGACTATTTGTCTTTTTGTTGTAGGGATGTTGGGTTTTCCTGTACGTTTTAGAGATTAAACCTTTGTCGGATTTGTCATAGCCAATTTTTTCCCCTAGTCTGTAGATTCTCTTTTTACTCTTTTAATGAAGTCTTTTGATGAACATAAGTGTTTAATTTTTAGAAGATCCCAGTTATCTAGCTTATCTTCTGGTGTTTGTGTATTGTTAGTTATGGTTTGTATCCTGTTGTTGCTGTGAAATAGGGCTTCTAGCATTGACCCTATTTTTATTCTATGATCTTTATATTTTTTGGTTTTATATTTAGAGCTTTGATGCATTTTGAATTAGTTTTTGTGTATGGTGTGAGGTATGGGTCCTGTTTCATTTTTTTGCAGACGAACATCCAGTTTTGCCAGCACCATTTGTTAAAAAGACTGTCTTTTCCCCATATGATAGACTTTGGGCCTTTGTTGAAGTTCAGGTGACCTTAGGTAGATGGATTTACATCTGGGTTCTCAATTCTATTCCATTGGTCAATGTATCTGTCATTGTATCAGTACCAGGCTGTTTTGACTACTGTAGCTGTATAATAGGTTCTGAGGTCAGGTAACGCAAGTCCTCCTATTTTTTTCTTCTTCGATAGTGTTTTACTCATCTGGAGACTCTTCTCTTTCCATATAAAGTTAATTATTAGTTTTTCCATCTCTTTAAAGATTTCTATTGGTATTTGGATCGGGATTGCATTGTATTTGTAGATTGCTTTGGGTAGAATTGACATTTTCACAGTGTTAAGTCTACCTCTGTGAGAACGATATGTTTTTCTATTTATGTAGTTATCTTTAAGTTTCTTGCAGTAGTGTTTTGTAGTTTTCTTTGTATAGGTCTTTTGCATCCTTTGTTAGAATTATTCCTAAGTATTTTATTTTTTTAGGGACTATAATAAATGATATTGTTTTCCTAATTTCCTTTTTGTTGTTCTCTTTATTGCTATATAGGAATCCAACTGATTTTTGTATGATTATCTTATATACTTTTACTCTGCTGAATCCTATTTAGTTCCAGTAGTTTTTTTGTGGAGTCTTTTGAGTTTTCTATGTATAGTATCATGTCAACTACAAATAGGGACAGTTTTACTTCTTCTTTACCAATTTGGATGCCCTTATTTCTTTTTCTTGCCTTATTGCTCTAGGTAGGACTTCCAGCACAATGTTAAATAGGAGTGGTGATAAAGGGCATCCTTGTCTTGTTACTGTTCTCAAGGAGAATGTTTTCAGCTTCTCTCCATTAAGAATGATGTTGACTGTTGGTTTTGTATAGACGCTCTTATTATATTGAGGAATTTCCCCTCTATACCTATTTTATTGAGAGTTTCTATCAGGAATGGGCATTGGACTTTATCGAATGCCTTTTCTATGTTGATTGAGATGATCATATGATTCTTTTATTTATGTGGTGGATTACATTGATTGATTTTCTCATGTTGAACCGTCCTTGTATACATGGTGTGAATCCCACTTGATTGTAGTGTATTATTTTTTTGACATGATGCTGAATTCTACTGCCTAGAATTTTGTTGAAAATGTTTGCATCTATATTCATTATTGATGTGTAATTTTCTCTTTTTGTGTTGTCTTTGTCTGGTTTGGTATCACAGTTATGCTGGCTTCATAGAAGGAATTCGGAAGTATCCCTTCCATTTCTAAGTTCTGAAATATTTTGAGTAGTACTGGTGTAAGCTCTTCTCTGAATGTTTGGTGGAATTCTCCAGTGAAGCCATCTGAGCCAGGGCTTTTTTTAGGGGGTGAGGGTGGGGAAATTTTTTTTTTTAATGATTACTTTTTTAATCTCTTCTCTTGTTATGGGTCTATTCAGATTTTCAACTTCAGTTTGTCTTAGTTTGGGTAGGTAGTGTGTTTCTAGAAATTTGTCCATTTTCTCTAGGTTTTCAAATTTGTTGGAGTATAGATCTTCATAGTACTCTGTTATGATCCTTTTTATTTCAGTTGGTTCTGTTGTAATGTCCCCTGTTTCATTTCTTATTTGGGTTATTTGAGTCCTCTCCTGTTTTTCTTTTGTCAATTTGGTCAATGGTTTGTTGATTTTTTTGATCCTTTCCAAGAACAAACTTTTGGTTTTGTTGATTCTTTCCATTGTTTTTCTATTCTCTATTTCATTTATTTCTGCTCTCATCTTTATTATTTCCTTTCTTCTGGTGTCTGTGAGTTTCTTTGCTGATCTCTTTCTACTTGTTCGAGTTGTGTAACTAATGTTTTGATTTTGTCCCTTTCTTCTTTTTTGATGTGTACATCTATTGCTCTAAGTAGTCCTCTAAGGACTGCCTTTGCTGTGTCCCAAAGGTTTTGATATGATGTGTTTTCATTCTTGTTTGATTCTAGGAATTTATTGATTCCATCTTTGATTTCTTCTATTACCCAGTGGTTTTTAACCAGGGTGTTATTCAGTTTCCATATAGTTTAATTCTGAAAGAGCAAGCACCAATCAAATGCCATAATCTAACCAGTTAGCACAAACCAATGACATTGTCATCAGAGAAGATGCTTTGTATTATTGTGATATTTTGGCTTTTATGCAGGGTTGCTTTGTGGCCTAAGATGTAATGTATCCTGAAGATTGCTCCGTGCGTGCTGGTAAAGAATGTATAATTTGCTGCTGTTGTTTGAAGTGTTGTGTGTATGTCTAAGAAGTCACGGTGGTTGATTGTGGTCTTTAGATCTTCTGTATCTTTACTGAGTTTCTTTCTAGTTGTTCTGTCCTTTACTGAGAGTAGTGGGTTGAAATCTACTACTATTATTGTGGAACTGTCTATTTCTCTTTTCAGTGCTGTTAGAGTTTAGTTTATGTATTTTGGAGCCCCGTTGTTGAGTGTGTAGATTTTATTAAGGCTATGTCTTCTTGGTGGGTTGTTTCTTTAATCATTATATAATGTCCTTCCTTGTCTTGTATGGTTGCTTTTGCCTTAAAGGCTAATTTATCTGAAAGTGGTATTGCCACCTCTGCCCTTTTTTGGTTAAAATTTGTTTGATATCTGTTTTTTCCATCCTTTGAATTTTAATATATTTATATCTTTGTGTCTAAGGTGTGTCTCTTATGTACAGCATACTGATGGTTGTGCTTTTTTATCCATTCTGCTACTTGTCTCTGTATATGTACAGGTGTATTTAAGCCACTTACATTCAGTGTGATTATCGATCGGCATGAGTGTATTGCTGTCATATTGTTGTGCTTTTTTTTTTTTTTTTTTCTGACCTGTGCCGAGTTCCTTTTGTTTGTGGATTTTCTTTTCTTTCATTATTATAGATTTTGTGTTTACTGAGACTTTGTTTTGCTTCTTTTTTATTCTGATCATTAATTTTGTTAACTTTCTTTTTGGTTACCTTGAAATTTACTCTTATCTTCCTAAGTTTGAATCAGTATTTTATTACTTGATATCATGTTGACTTCCTCTCCATCTTAAAGTTGTATACCTACACCATTTATTCCCTATTTTATTGTTTCGATGTTGTCATCATGTACAGATTGACATTTCTGTTTCCTTGTTTTAAGTCTTTTAGCTTTGTTTTATTATTGAGAGTTCTTAACCTAGGTTGGTATTTGGCTGATGCTGTCCTGTGTCCTAGATTCTGGTTGTTGTTTGATGTAGTTGGTTCTCTAACCAAAGGACTCCCTTTAAAATTTCTGTTAAGTTTGGTTTGGCTTTTATGAATTACCTTAATTTTTGCTTATCTGGAAATGTCCTAATTTTGCCATCGTATTTTAGAGTGATTTTTGCAGGATATATTATTCTTCTTGGTAGATTTTTTCTTTCAAGGTTTTATATATGTCATTCCATTGTCTTCTTACCTGCATAGTTTCTGCTGAGTAATCAGAGCTTAGTCTTATTGTTTCCCTTTTGTAAGTGACCTTTCATTTTTCTTGAACTGCTCTCAGGATTCTTTCTTCGTATTTGGTTTTAATAAGTGTGTTTACGATACGTCTTGGTGATTTTCTTTCGGAATCCATCTTATATGGTGTTTGTTGGGCTTTTTGGATGGTCAGCTTTTCATCTTTCATGATATTTGGGAAGTTTTCTGCCAACAAATTTTCAACAATCATCTTTGTCTTTTCCATTGTCTCCCCCTGTTCTGGAACTCTGATCACACGCAAATTTTTGCTCTGGATTGTGTCCCACATAATTCTTGGGTTTTCTTCATTCTTTTTTCTGATTTTTCCTCAAACAAAATGGCATCCATGGATTTGTCTACAACCTCACTAATTCTGTCTTCCATTGTTTCAAATTTCCTCCTAAAACCTTCTATTAAGTTGTCCATTTCTGAAATCTTGTTGTTTATCTTTTCGATTTCTAGTTGCTATTTTTGTATGATTTCTAATTGTTCATTTATTTTGATATTTTGCTCTTGTGTTATTTTCCTTAATTCTTCTATTGCTTTGTCCACATTTTCCTTGATTTTGTCTGTTTTCGTTGGTTCTGTCGGTGTTTTCCATGATTTTATCTATTTCTTTCTTGGTTTTGTCTGTGATTACCTTAATCTTTTTCCTAATCTCTTGGAAAACCCTAAATATTAGTCTTTGGATTCCATATGAGGTAGTTCCACTGCTTTTTCTTCTACCAGAAGGTCATCTGGTTCTTTATTTTGGTCATTGCTGGAGCTATTTTGTCCTGCTTTTTCATATGTTTTAATATTATCTACTGTCGTCCAAGACATTAAGATATAATTTTCTTTATTTATTCATTGCATATTTGTTTGTTTCATCCTGCTTCTTTGTTTTGTTTTGATATTTCAGGGTGGGCAAGCCAGGCATGCTTATGCTGCTTGCTTATTTGTGGGCATGGTAGCTCTCACCACCTTGTCCTGGTGGACAGGGCAGCAGCAGCGATGGTAAGCCTGCCTTGCTGTATGCTGGTTTAGCGAGGTTGCTGAGGGTGGACTGAGTGGAGACTATCTGCCTCTTGATGTTGGTCCAGCAGTGGGGGTGTGTTCACAGGCCCTTGCCAGATAGGTGGGGTTGTCAGACGGGGAGTGGTATGGGCTCTCTTCTCACTGTTTGGCAGCTAGTCAGGTGGTAATAGGAGAGGGACAGTGCAGGCCTGGTGTGGTGGCAGGCCTTATCCGGGAACGCTTTAGCCACAGTGGCATGGTGAAGGCCAGCAGGAATGTGGGGTGGCACGCAGGGCTAGGTATGGGGAAGAAACAAAAGGAAATAGAGAAAAAGAAAAAAAAAGGGTAGCAGGTGGGTGGGGCAGCATGGACCTGGGGGCCAACAAGAAGGGGGTTGAGGTGGTGTATGTAGATGGGATGTAGAAAGCAGTATGCTGGTGGCTTTCTAGCCACAGTGATGCAGCATGGCCCAGTGGAAGGGGGCAGGTGGTGTATGGGGCCACATGGGAGGGGGAAATAAAAGGAAGAAAGGGAAAGAAAGAGGAAAAATGGCACTGCAGAAGCTGGTGTGTAGATATGGGGGGAGCCTGGGGTGGCGGCAGGCCAATTGCTCTCTACCTGAAATGGTGCGGTGTGGCCCAGTGGGAAGTAGTCGAGGTGGCATACTGACCTAGATGGGAGAGAGAAAGAAAAGGAAAAAAAAAAAAGGAAAAAGGCACGGCTGTTGCTGGTGGATATGAGTGGATAGGTGAACCTAGGTTGGCAGTGGGCTGGTAGTTCTCTACTCACTCCAGGGTGGCATGGCTCATTGGGAAGGGGTAGAAGCAGAGTACAGTAGTAGGTGTCAGGGAGAAAAAAGGGAAAAAAGGGGGAGGGAAGACATGGCAAGAGCCAGCAGGTGGGCTTGGGGTGGAGGCAGGGTGATGATGAGCCAGTAGCTCTCTAGCTGAGTGATGCAGTGTGGCCTGTGGGGAAGGGGTGAGGGTAGCATATGTGGCTTGATAGAGGGAGAAAGAAAAGGAAGAAAGGGAAAAGAAAAAGAAATGGTGCAGCAGGAGCCAGTGGGTGGGAGCGGGGCAGACCTGAGATAAAGGTGGGCTGGTAGGTCTCTAGCTGAATGGTGTGGCGTGGCCTGTAGGGAAGGGGTGAGTGTAGAGTATGGGACAAGGTGGGAGGGAAAAAGAAAAGGAAGAAAGAGAAAAGAAGAAAATGGCACGGAGGGAGCTGGTGGGTGGGGGCAGGGTGGACCTGGGGTGAAGGTGGGCTACTAGGTATCTAGCCAAGCAGTGTGGTGTGGCCTGTGGGAAAGGAGTGAGGGTGTCATATGGGGGTAGGTGGGAGGGAGAAAGAAAAGGAAGAAAGGGAAAAAAATGGTGCATCAGGAGCTGGCAGTGAGGGTGAGGCAGACCTGGGATGATGGCAGGCTGGTAGCTCTCTCTAGCCAGGCAGTACGGCATGGCCCATTGGGAAGGGGTGGGGTGGTATATGGGCAGAAGGGTGAGGGTGGGAAAACATGTTTCTGTGGTTATGGGGTGCTCTGTCTCCTATTGAGAGCTCTGTAAAGTTGCCTTCCCATATATCCTATCCAGGTTCGCTGCTGACTGTGCTCCAAGACGGCAGTGCTGTTTCGTGTTGGTTGGCAGGGGACCTCTACTCCTTATATCTCCTTGTTCTCTGTTTTCCTTTGGTTTCTTCTTCCATTCAGTGTTTGATCTACTTCTTTAACCCTTCATTTCATGCTTATGGTTCAAGAATTTTTGTTTGTATCTGTTTTACTTAGTTTTTCAGGTCCTTGCTGCAAAGGAATGACATGATGCATTCATCTATGGCGCCATGTTGGCTCTGCCCCTTATATAGTTTCAAAAGAACTTTTCATGAAAAATCATTGTTGCTATTGAAATTTTTCATTCTTTGGAGATGAATTATAATAATTAAAATGAGGTAATGCTTGAGAGAGCAAAATCCACCATCTTACCTTTAAGAGGATTTACTTTTAACTACCCCAGGTGGATGAAAATAGACTGAAAAACAGAAAGAAAAAAAAATCTTACCATGAAACTGCCTCAACTCTTTTGGAAGTCTTCTTAACGATAACACTGTATGTAACCTAAATTATTCATGCTGTAGCTTAAACTCATTTTTTTCTCTTTCTTTCATTAATAGAGATGGACAGAAGTTGAAAACCACCTTCACCTTAATGATATTCCTTTATATATTTTAAGACAGCTATTATGGTTCTTCTTAATCTTTTCATGTCTGAGAAACTCAGTTTCTTATAATTTAAATTTATAAATCTACTTGCAAACATTTAATGATCTTTCACATCTCAGACCTATATTCGTATCTGTCATGTCTCTAGTTGGAGCTTAAATTTGAATATAATGCATTTGAGAAATATGAATATAATGAAGTCTCTACTAATGGCGCTTACGTATGAAAAAAAGTCTTAATTGTATTTTCATAGTTATTTTCTCTTAAATTAACCACCCTGCATTACTTTTTACTTATAATAAGGGCTATGATTTAACAAAGTCATTTTCAGTTTTGATTCTTTTTACATGGTTTAGAATTATTGAGTTCCATAAACATTATAGTCTCTCAAGCTTATCATTCAGATAAATAAAAAGAAATACTTTTAATGGTACTGTAGTGAAACATAACTGCTACATAATTTTATCTATTTTTTAAAGGATTCCTACTTCTCTCTAAATAAAATTTGACAGTGATACATTAAAGGACCTTTCTGATCATAATTCTATTGTTTACTTTATATTCATGTAAAAAGATCTTTTAGATCTAGCATAGCAAATAAGTTTCATCTCATATGTCAAATCTCAGCAATTTGTGGATCCCTCTGAATGAAAGAGTGTTACAATTGATCAGTGAGGTCTGCCATGGATGTTGAATGGGTGCTGTAGATCTTCATGCCATGTGAGAAAGAATTGAGTTGTCTGTTTTTTTCCATCTGTTCTACTCAAATACAGTGCATATGTTTGGGGTTGGGGATACAGCTGGCATGTTGAACCCATTTAAGAAAAACATGTTTTTCTTAGATTGTAAATTGCTCTGGGATGTTTTCTTGACAACCAAAAACATTTCCTTGGAAATTTGGATTAATTAATTCCTAATTTAACTATGAAGTCCTTGGGTGGCGCAAATGGTTAAACACTCAACTACTAACCACAAGGTTGGTGGTTTGAACCTACCCAGAGGCACCTCAGAAGAAAGGCCTGGAGATCTGTTTCTGAAAGGTCACAGCCTTGAAAACTCTATGGAGCATAGTTCTACTCTAACACATGAGGTCACCATGAGTCAAAATTGGCTTGACAGCGTCTGTTTCTTTCTTTCTTTTTTTTTGTAAATTTCACAGTTAATGTGGAAGAGTTAGTTTGGTGCCTTAGTTATCTATTGCTGCAAAACAATAACAAATAACAATAACAAACTTAGTGGCTTAAAAAGCACACATTTATTATCTCATGGTTTCTCTAGATCTGGAGTCTGGACTTGGCTTATCTGAGTCCTCTGCCAGGCTGCAATGAAGATATCATCCAAAACTGTGGTCTTATCTGAGACTTAACTAGGAAGGAACCACTTTCTTACTCAAGTGGTTGCTGGCAACATTCATTTCCTTATGAGGGTCTCAGATTTTTGCTGACTGTTAGCCAGAGGCAATCCTAAGATCCGTGCCATGTGGCTCTCTCCATAAGGAAGCTCACATCATGACAGCTTGCCTTTTCTAAGCTAGCAAGGCGGACAATCTCTTCCTTGCAAGATGGGTTTTGCAACCTATGTAATATAATCACATGTGTGTAATTTTATACATCCTGCTATATTTTTCATATTCTGTTGGTAGAAGCAGGTCAGGTCCTGCTTATACTCAAGGGAAGGAAAGTACACAAAGGTGTGAATGTGAAGAGGTGAAGATCATAGAGGCCGCCCTAGAGTATGCCTTCCATTTTCAGTTGTAGGAAACATTTTCTTGATATGAAAAAAATATTTTCAAGCAGCCTGAAGGTATTGTGAATCATTACTAGGTTCTACTTTACTCCTCTGGTAGTGAGAGGGGAAATAATGTAAATGGGACCATGGAACTCAGAGTAATTATGTCATTCTTAAAGAATGGTTTTGGATAAGAAGGAAGCAGGTAATCTTTCGAGAAAGTCTGAATTACAAAAAGATTAGATATAAGCAACAGCTGAAATCACCAAAGTATCAAACTATATTTTAAGAAGATAGGATCATTAAAAAAAGAAAATTCTGGGACTTTAAGTACTTATGGTTGATAGGGAAAGCAAAGTTGTTTCTTAAAATAACGTAACAACTTAAGCATCTAACTGCCAAATGTGCAGGCCCAAATCTTAATCACAGTAAATACCACAGTTTTATCCTTCCTTATCATATAACTGATTATCAAAATCATACTAGAGTTAGTATAACCTATATTGTGACCCTCTTCTCAAGCTCTGAGGAGAGCTGGGATATTTGTTCGTGTGATGTGCTGATATCCCAAGTACCTAAAAGAGTGCTGGACACAGAAGAGGTGCTCAAAAATATTTATTGAATGACTTTTCAGTGATCTTCAGGGCTCCTACTTCTTCCTTGACATAGCTTTCCACCAGATGTATGCCATGACAATCCTTCTCTAATTTAGGTCTTTGGAAGTTTTTCTGGGGCAAACTACTCTTAAGTTTTATATAAGCTGTTTTAGATGCAAAGTAGGGTAGAGCTGAAAGCTCAAAGATATTTGGTACACTCTCAAGGGAGCAGAGTTTAGTACAGAAAATAGGCTGAAAACCAAATTTGGCCCGACAACTCAAGAACACACCTCATAGTGCAGCTTCGACACCCCTATAGGATGGCAGGGGTATGGGGAGACGGGGACATAACTTTAGGGGCTCTTGTTTTGCCCAAGAGGCGCTGAGGGCATGACTGGTTAAAGAAAAGATTCCTAAGATAATAAAAAGAGTAAAAAAAGAGAAAATATTTACACATTTTTTTTAAGATAATAATACATTTCCCCCCCCAGGACTGAGAGACTTTGAGGGCTTACATTTGTTATATTGAAATTTAAGATGTATCTGACCTAGTATATATATATATAGTTTCAACTGAAGAATATACTTAAAAAAAAAAGAAGAAGAAATGCTTTGGGTTTTGTAATTAAACTATGAGCACTTGTTTGGCCTAGAAAATATTCTAGTCACGAATTTATGGAGCATCCCTGGAAAAGCAAGGTAGAATTTTCTTTATCTGAGATCTCAGAGAAGAAATTCTGATTCTCAGTTTTCAGTTCTGAAAGCCTACTGCTTAAAAATGGGAAAGGAATACATTTAAGAGTTTCATTCTGTATCTCATGCTGCCCCTCTGCGTTTAATTTTTGTATTTGAATCCTAATTATTCAGTAAGAGCTTTATACCCTTGTGAAAAATGCAAACTTATTGAGACTGACACTTTAGTTTGATGCCATGATGTGATAAAAAGTGTAATTGGAATACAACCCATCAACCTTAATTTTTTATGTAATCTTCTATAATACCATTTTCCTATTGTAAAAGCAAGATATTACTAAATAAAATGCCCTCATTTTTACAGTTCCAAAGTGATATTGAAGTTAAGAAACTATACTAAATTATTGCTGCTAATAAAGAACTTATAAGGTATGATTGACTTAGATTATCTGTTCTCTGTGACTTTCTCCCAATTTACCTTTAATGCCTGATTTTTGTAGCTACATTTTGGTGAATTTATGTGGAATTCATTAGCTATATTGTATATCTGTGTGCCATTAACACTCAATATTGTGCCAGAATATGTGTGTATGTATTGGATATTTACAAAATTACAGCAATGCTTTTTTATGTTTAGTATTACAGGAATCTCTAGATATTGAAATTTTAATTTTAAATTCATACTGCACTCTAGTGGAGAATGAAATCAATGCAAAATTGTTTCTATATTGATACTTGATAGCACTAATTATGGACTATTTACAATTTTAATAGTGAAGTGTAGAAGAATATTGTAATCTATATTTTCCTTAAAGGTGAAACGCCATAAATGTATATTTTAAATATTTTACCATTACAGAAGATTATGACTTCTTGTGTACTGGTCTTTAAAACAGAGGGAAATTTACTCCTAAAATAGTTCATTTTTTTCAGCATATTTTGAATATCTGTAAATATGTAGATATAGATGTAACTTGTATCTTATAAACCATAATACAAGAAGATGCTGAATAAAAATCAATCTCTCATTTTTTCTACTGAGAAGACAAAAGGAATGGTCAGTTTTTTTCCATAAACTTTTAGAAATGAGGATGAAATTTTAAAATATTTCCTTATAATGTTTCATTTCCCGTTTTAATTTCATGAAGCAATTTTATTTAAACCCTTCATATACACCTTTGACCACGATGACTTTACCACCACTAAAGCCGTTTTCAAATCATCTAATAGATTTTTTTTTCATTTTTTATAAGTTATTGCAAATTAAGTTGAATGCCTTTTAAATCCATTTATGATGCTGTTTCCGGAAATTTTATCCCAAGTAACTGGTATCCAATCACATTAGTACAGTACGTTTCCCCATTTTACTTATAAATGCTTATTTTGTGATCTCTACAATTTCTTATTAATTTATAAAGTCATCTTTAAAAGTTTTTTCAAAATAACATCCTGTGTTGTATTTTTTTACATTCTTTTTTATTGTCTGTCAAGAAAACTTCGTAAGAACTATAGACTCCACAATAATTTGTAGATATTGTACAAATTACAACTCTCCTTTAGTGAATTATCCAGATTTGTTTTTCCCAAACAGTACTTTTTTTTTTTTTTCATAATAAAGCAATTGAGGAAGCTTTTCCTAATATAATAGAGTCTAGAAGGAGCTATTTCCCACACGTCTGTCAATTTGTTATACTGTGGGGGCTTTCATGTTGCTGTGAGGCTGGAAGCTATGCCACTGGTATTCAGATACTATCAGGGTCACCTGTGGCGGACAGGTTTCAACTGAGCTTCCAGACTAAGACAGACTAGGAAGAAGGACCTGGCAGTCCACTTCTGAAAAGAAGTATCCAGTGAAAACCTTATGAATAACAGCAGAACATTGTCTGATATCGTGCCGGAAGATGAGCCCCCTAAGTTGGAAGACACTCAGAATATGACTGGGGAAGAGCTGCCTCCTCAAAGTAGAGATGACCTTAATAACATGGGTGGAATTAGGCTTTGGGGACCTTATTTACTGATGTGGCACAACTCAAAATGAGTAGAAACAGCTGCAAACGTCCATTAATAATTGGAACATGGAATGTACGAAGTATGAATCTAGGAAAACTGGAAATCGTCAAAAATGAAATGGAGTGCATAAACATTAATATCCTGGGAATTAGTGAGCTGAAATGGACTGGTATTGGCCATTTTGAATGGGGCAATCATATGGTCTACTATACCTGGAATGACAACTTGAAGAGGAATGGCGTTGCATTCATAGATTAAGAGGCATTTGTTTGAACAGAACAAGGGGATACTGTGTGGTTTACAGTCAGGAAATGTGTGCACCAGGGTTGTATCCTTTCACCAGACCTATTCAGTCTGTATGCTGAGGGGCTGGACTATATGAAAAAGAACAGGGGGCATCAGGATTGGAGGAAAACTCACTAACAACCTAAAGTGAAGGGGACTTGAAGCACTTAGTGATGAAGATCGAAGACCATAGTCTTCAGTATGGATTACACTTCAACATAAAGAAAACAAAAATCTTCACAAGTGGACCAATAAGCAATATCATGATAAATGGAGAAAAGATTGAAGTTGTCAAGGATTTCATTTTACTTGTATCCACGATCAACACCCATGGAAGCAGCAGTCAAGAAATCAAAAGACACATTGCACTGGGCAAATCTGCTGCAAAAGACGTCTTTAAAGTGTTGAAAAGCAAAGAAGTCACCCTGAAGACTAAGGTGCACCTGACACAAGCCATGGTGTTTTCAGTCACCTCCTATGCATGTGAAAGCTGGACGATGAATAAGGAAGACCAAAGAAAAACTGACGCCTTTGAATTGTGGTGTTGGAGAAGAATACTGACTAAACCATGGTCTGCCAAAAGTTAGAACAGATCTTTCTTGGAAGAAGTACAACCAGAATGCTCCTTAGAAGCAAGGATGGTGGGACTATGTCTCAAGTACTTTGGGCATGTTGTCAGGAGGGATCAGTCCCTGGAGAAGGACATCATGCTTGGTAAAGTTGAGGGTCAGCAAAAAAAGAGGAAGACCCTCAATGATATGGATTGACACAGTGTCTGCAACAATGTTCTCAAACATAGCAATGATTGTGAGGATGGTGCAGGACTGGGCAGTGTTTTATTCTGTTGTACACAGGGTCGCTATGAGTTGGAACTGACTCGACCGCACATAACAACAACACAACATAAGGGGCTACATTGATAGATTCCTTCTTTCAGAGAGAGAATTTTTTAGAATAAACCTTGTCTTACATTTGTGCAATGTTTAGACATTTATGTTTATATCCTCAATCAAGTTGATTCCAAAAGAAATAGCCAAAATCTATCACCTTTTTTTTTGCTCTGAATAAATATTCTTAAAACTTAAACAATTAAAATGATATATTAAATAAACTTCTAATTTCCATTTTTCTTACAGAATAGCTAGCTGTCATCCACCATAGATAGAGAGATGGAGAGATGGATGGATGATAGATGCCATCATGTCAATTCCAACTCATGGTGACCTTACAACAGAATAGAACAATTTCCTGTCCCACATAGTCCTCACATCACAGGCATGTTTAAGTCTATCATTTCAGCAGTTGTGCCAATCTGTCTCACAGAGGGGTTCTCTCCCCTTCTGTGGCCCTCTGCTTCACTAAACATGATGTCCTCTGCAGTGATTGATCCCTCCTGATGATGTGTTCAAAGCAAGTGAGTCAGACAATGCTCTGTTGTGTCCCATAGGATTTTTATTGGCTTATTTTTGGAAGTAGATCACCAGGCCTTTCTTCTGAGTCTGTCTTAATCCGGAAGTTCTGCTGAAACCTGTCTACCATGAGTGACCTTGCTGAAATATTAGTGGCATAGCTCCCAGCATCATAGCAAGATGCAAGCCACTGCAGTATGACAAAATGACAGATGGGTGGTGAGGATCCCCCTAACTACTCATATTTCAGGTGTATGACCATGAAATATCTGTAGATCAAATTTTTGTTTTCTTTTCAGTTTAACTAAAAATAACTGCTAGATACACTGTCAAGTCAAGATTTCTAAAGCAGTTTTTGGTTTTTAGTGTTGGTTCTGCAACAATTTTTGGGAGTAAGTCTGTACTAAATGTGTTCTAGACTTACAAGTCCTTATCTACCTCGTTTAAAACAAAATTCTACGATGGGAGAAGCAATTGCAAAATCAAAGATATTTGATTTTGGTTTACTTAGACCCCTTACAGTTGTATGACTTTGTAGATCACTTATAAAACTGTTAGCCGATGTCATCTAGTCATTTCAAATTATCATTGTCTTAGTTTCCTAGTGCTGCTGTGACAGAAATACCACAAGTGGGTGGCTTTAATAAACAGAAGTTTATTTTCTCACGTTTCAGGAGGCCAAAAGTCTGAATTCAGGGCACTGGCTCTAGGGAAAGGCTCTCTTTCTGTTGGCTCTGGGGGAGAATCTTGTATGCCTCTGTAGCCTTCATTCCTTGGCTATCTTCATGTGGCATCTATCTCCCCCCGTTTGTGCTTGCTTCTCTCTGTATCTATACTGCTACTTAAACTCAGAAGTGATTAGGTTGAGGCACACTACACTGATAAGTCTTCATTAAAAGAACCAAGAATACCCTGTTTTCAAACAGGATTACATCCACAGGTATAGGGGTTAGGACTCCAACACATATTTTAAGGAAACATAGTTTAATCTATAACAATTATAGGACCTTAAGATTCTTGGACATTTTAGAAGCTCACCATTATAGCAAAGGATACAACCAACTGTGGGCAAAAAATGGCACCTGGCTTGTTAACTTTGAAATAAAACACTGAAATTACTTGTAGGGAAAGTTTTACTACTCAAGAAAATTGGGTGTGATTGTCAACTAATAAACTCTTTTAGATACTTTAATGTTGTATTGATGGTTGTGGGCATTTTGATAGAGCTGAAATACTACGGAGAAAATGAAGTTTATGAATTCTTAATTAGATGGAGATTGTATAACATGGTGCGTGTGAATGTGTGTGTGTGTGTGTGAAACAGAGCTAGAGAAAGAGAGTGAGAGCAAAACAGAACTAGAGAGAAAGTAGCTCACCCCTCATCTTGATTGTAACCAATCAAAAATAGACACAGGTACTTAGTTAAGGTATATTAGATTTGTTTGTTAGCTAGTGGTTAGGTTAGTTCTTTAATCAGCAAAGTTGAGTTAGAGAAAATGTCTTGGAACCATGTCTGATATTGGACTCCCATCCCATACTCCCTAAACTGAATTCACCTACTAGTCACAGGCAGGGCAGCCAGACCATTGTGGACCTTTTATGCAGGGATGGAAAGCCTTTATACTGTAAATTTATATATGGCAATCACAGAGATAAGAGAATATGATTTGGGGCTAATTTGAAATACAAAGCCAAGATGGTGGGCAGCACATAAGACAGTGACCTTTTTCCTCATCCTCCCCAATCATGTAATTTACTTTTCCTGCTATGGGGAAGAGTGAGCAAGGGATGAAGAAAAGAAAAACTTCCTCAGTTCTTTTCCCGAGCACACAAGTTCAAGAGAAATTCCAGTTTTATGGATCGAGGACAGAGAAAGAATGACCACCACTCTATTTCCCATTTTTTTGTATTTAACTAACATTTTAATTTTGAGTAGTTTCAGATTTAAAGAAAAGTTGCAAGGATAGTATGGAGGGTTCCCAGACAGTCCCCATGCAGTGTCCTCTATTGTTAACAGTTTACGTTAGTATGGTGTATTTGTCACTACTAATGGACCAATAATAATACATTATTATGGGCTAAACTATATTTAGGAGCCCTGGTGGCTCAATCGTTAAACATTCTGCTCCTAAACTGAAAGGTTGTCAGTTTTAACCCACCTAGCAGCTCCACAGGAGAAACACCTGGCAACCTGTTCCTGTAAAGATTACAGCTTAGGAAACCCTATGGGAAAGTTCTTCTCTGTCAAATTCAGTTGCTATGAGTCAATCTACACCAAGCAACAACAACATACTTTATTTGCATTTCATGCTTTTTTGTTTTGTTTTGTTTTCTCCAAAGTCCTTCTTCCGTTCCAGGATCCCATCCAGGATACCACATTAAATTTGGTCTTCAAGTAGGACTAAATGAAACTCCTCTGGGCTGTTATAATTTCTCACATATTCCTTGTTTTTGATGACTTTGACAGTTTTGAAGCATCTGGTTAGGTATTTTGTAGAATAGAGTCCTTGAGGGGGCACAAATGATTAAGCCCTTGGCTACTAATGGAAACATTGGCAGTTAAAAGCCATCTAGAGTCATCTGGAAAGAAACTCTTGCCAATCTACTTCTGAAGGATTAAACCCATTGCCATCGAGTTGATTACGTCTCATAGTGACCCTGTAGGACAGAGTAGAACTGCCCCATAGGGTTTCGAAGGCTGTAAATCTTTATGAAAGCAAATTGCCACATCTTTCTCCGACGGACCAGCGGATGGGTTCAAACCACCAAAACATTTCATTTTGCAGCCAAGCTCTTAACCACTGTGGCACCAGGGCTCCTCTGAAAGATTACAGCCTTTGAAAACCTTATTAAACACAATTCTACTCTGAAACACATGGGATCACCATGAGTTTGGATCGACTTGACAGTAACTTTTTTTTTGGAGAATGCCCCTCAGTTTGGATGTGTCTAATGTTTTTCTTATGGCTTTACTGGGGTTATATGTTTTTGTGAGGAAGAACACAGAGGTGAAGAACCATTCTCAACGCATCATATCAAAGATGCATTCTAGCAATTTGACATCCCTGTTGATGTTATCCTTGATTACCTAGCTGAGATTGTTGCTGTTGTTAGGTGCCACCGAGTTGGTTCTGACTCATAGTGACTCTGCACAACAGAATGAAACACTGCCTGGTCCTGCACCGTCCTCACAATTGTTATGCTTGAGCCCATTATTGCAGCCCCTGTGTCAATCCATCTCACTGAAGGTCTTCCTCTTTTTCACTGACCCTGTACTTTACCAAGCATGATGTCCTTCTCCAAGGACTAATCCCTCCTGACAACATGTCCAAAGTATATGAGACATAGTCTCGTCATCCTTGCTTCTAAGGAGCATTCTGATTGTAGTTTCCTCCAAGACAGATTCGTTCGTTCTTTTGGCAGCCCGTGGTATATTCACTATTCTTCTCCAACACCACAATTCAAAGGCGTCATTTCTTCTTCAGTCTTCTTTATTCATTGTCCAGCTTTCACATGCATAGAGATGATTGAAAACACAATGGCTTGGGTCAGGCACACCTTAGTCCGTAAAGTAACATCTTCGCTTTTCAACACTTTAAAGAGGTCTTTTGCAGCAGATTTGCCCAAAGCAATGTGTCTTTTGATTTCTTGACTGCTGCTTCCATGGCTGAGATAGTGTTTGTCCTATTTCTCCACTGTAGAGTTACTTTTTCTTCTCTATCCATACTGTACTCTTTGAAACCAAATCACTAAGCATAGCCAAATCTTAAAGGGTAGAGAGTTATGCTCTACCTCATTGATGGGGCAGTATCTACTTAACTGATCTGGAAATCTTCTATCTGGAAGCTTTGTATCTTCTTCCTCATTTATTTTCTAACAGTATGTTGATAATTTATTTTATATTTTGGGTTATAATCTAATAATATATTACTTAGGTTGTTATTCAAATTGCTTCAGCTTTGGTCCTTGGGAGATGTTTCAACCGACTCTTGTGTCTATTCCTCAACTTTTGATTCTTAATCAGTTGGGTTACGCCAAGCTTAGGGCCGACGAGGGCCATGGCCTGCTCCCCTGATGGTAGGATGAGGGGAGAGAAAATCAGCACTTTTCAGGGCAATCTTGGTATCAACAGCTGATGCTTTGGTACAAGTGGTGACATTTCTGATTTTGCCTCAGAAGGCTCTCAAGTGATTCCTAACAGTGCACTAATCAAATTAACTACAAAAACCATGTTGTATCCCTGGAGGAAAATTGTTTCCAGTTTTTTTTTCCTCAAATTTTGTTCAAATACATTGCTTAATATAACTTACCAAAGGTGAGTTATGATATATGTGCCACTTTTTAATTATTTCAATGAGTGTAGGATTAAATCAAGGTATACTTTAACAAAACACACACACACAAATACCTGTTTTTTTTTTTTTAGTTATCCAGGTTTTTAATGTACATCATGTGTAACAAGAACTCAAAGGTTCCCAGCACACTGTAAAATTTCTCCCATTTAAGTACATGAAGTCAAGAGATTTTTTCTGGTTATCAAGTGTACTTTGTTTTACAAATACAGGAAAGCTCCCAATGTATTCTTCTTCTTCTTCTTTTTAAATAATATTTTATTGTATTTTCAGTGAAAGTTTACACAGAAAGTTAGGTTCCCATTTAACAGTTACTACACATATTATTCAGAGACATTGATTACGTTTTTCACAATGTCTTAACGTTCTCGTGGATTCCTTTCTGGATGTTTCACTTCCAGTAATCATCCCCAGGATTCTAGTCCTTTAATTTATTACATATTGCAGTGTAGATCCACATTACTATGCTCAGCTGCAGACCTTTCTAGTGTCTTAGTCTTATCTGGGGGATGGAAATTAAATGGAGAAAATATAGACAAATTGATAAAAATATTTTTGCTTTCAAGCCAGTTGCCTAAAGCTTATAACTTCTGAATTTTTCTCAATAGAACTCAACTGATCAAAATTTCCCTTGCAGAATTTAAACATGACACTGACCCATATTCGGAGAAAAAAATCACTTATGCATATTGCCTCTTTTCTTCAGGGAGTGGCATTTGAGACATTGCCATTTTCTTGAAAAGTATATAAATGTTTTATGGTGTCAGGTCCCAGTCACACAATTTATTCGAGGTTCCCTTTTGCCCCTAGCTTCCATACCCCATAATTAACGTATCTTACTTTCTATTTCCTTTGAGACTTCTCTTCCTTGCAATGTAGTGCAGAATCAGTCATTAACCCTCTCACCACACATAGCCTTCATTTTGTCTTGTGAGCAGCGAGCCCCTCTTGTGTAAGCAAGTAAATCTTATAGCCTTAGAAGAAAATTTCCTCTCTCATATTTTCCTCTGCAAAATTGTTGGCAAAAGTTTTTATTTTATGGGTCAAGAGGAAACGTGGATCAAGGAAGAAAATGTTTCCTTTCAAACACACATAATAAAAAACCAAACCCGTTGCTGTGGAGTCAATTCCGACGCAGAGCGACCCTATATGACAGAGTAGAACTGCCCCATGGGGTTTCCAAGGAATGTCTGCTGGATTCGAACTGCCAGTCTTTAATGGTTAGCAGCTGAGCTCTTAACTACTGCACCACCAGGGCTCCATACACATAATATTTAGCAAAAATACTGTGTCATGAGGGTTCGCTTACTGGGAATATCTACATATATGGCCTAGTTCTGACACACCTAAACTGTTTATTCTGTGGAATAGAAGCTCATTTTTTTCTTATTCTTTGAAATCCATTGATTTATTTTTCATAGTACAGGTAATAAATGGTGATCATGTAGATTTTTTGAAATATAGAAAATTTGAAGGGAAAAGAGCCTCTTCTGATCTCACCATGCAGAATCAGCTACTGCTAATATTGTTACATTGTAGAGCTTGTGTTTTACATAGTTGTAAACATATTTTATGCAAACTAATATCTTGTGTGTTTTTTTTGCTTATTATATACAAAAATTTTCCATGTTATAAAATTTTCCCAAATGTGTTTATAATGGGTATAAAAATAGAACAATGATTAACTATATCGCAATTTATGTAATCTTTTCCACTACTTAAATTGAGATAAAACAAGACTTTAAAAGAGTAAATCAACTCTTAAAAGAAAAATAGTTTTGAAAAATGCCAGATACAACTTGGAGTAGCTACTCAAGTGGTTTTATTTATATAAAATAGGAAAAGTTAATGCCGTTATATATTTTCCTTTAACCAAAAATATGTAATGATTTTACAACACCTATGAATTTTCTTTTAAATATGACCACATTGTCTATTTAGTATTATTTTAACAAGGTTTACTTGAATAAAAAACCTCCTTCTTACTTAATAGGAAATTAAAATATTTTAAATGAATTAGTCCACAAAAGGAAGCATGAATTATATACCTAAAAATCATTTACTCCTTTTGGAAATTGAATAATGTCTTAGGTATTTTGCGTGGTTTGCTAGTTTGTTTTTCTTTGAAATTTTATTAACAAACTAATCCTTAATATCATTAAAATTATTCTGGCATTTATTATCTCATTTGGCTGATGCCAAAGTCCACGTTCTTTCGATCGTTACCAGTTTCCGTAATGGCAAGGGCCATGCTTCTCTTGATCATCATTATCTCTGGCACCTAGTCACATGCCTGTTACATAGTAGGCAATTAATAAATGCATGTAAAAATTATGACTGTGCTTTCTTCTGCCAATATTTCCAAAGACTATAAAATAACTCATTGAAGAGTTTGGAGAATTGAAAAGGATAAATCATATCTGCACCGTAAGAGATATGCAAGGCTAGCATGGTGGAAGCACAGAAAATTTTTAGAAAGGAGTTGTTATTATTTCCAGTGATTTGTAAATGAATAGCAAAGTCTGTATTACAATAGTTATTTTATTTATTGCTGTCTTAAGGCCAGAGATGCTGGAATTGTCAGCTCCCCTTTTCTATTTGGTTTGAGTATTCAAGGCTTATATTTCTCCAAAAACGAAAAGACTTTCCAGAAGATAAGTGACGCTCTTTTGCCGGAGCCCTAGTGGCACAGTAGTTAAGAGGTTGGCTGCTGACAACCAAAAGGCTGGGAGTTTGCATTGACCAGCTGCTCCTTGGAAACCCCATGGTGCAGTTCTACTCTGTCCTACAGGGCTGCTAGACTCAACATCAACAGTTCCCCCCCACCGCTCTTTCACCAGCTGAATATGAGGCATTCTTTGGTTTTCAGGGACTCTTCTGTGGTTTATAATATCAACTTTTAGGTGTTGAAACAGTTATAGTATTTTTATATGTGTAGGATGTGTCCATCCAGATGTAAGTTTACTTAAAAATTTACCTAAGTGGTAAAGAATATAAAAACAAGGAGATTTTCTTTAGTTAAATCAAAAGGAAAGTGTCTAATACATTAACACATAAGAACTTGAATTTTGAGATAAATAAAACTGGATACTTATCCCAAATGTAGCTGTGTGATCTTAGGCATATTATTTAATACTCTAAACCTTAGTTTCCTCAGCTGTGAAACTGGGAAAACTGTAATGCCTATTCCATTACCACGATGATTAAGTGAAGAAAACGTGTTCCAAACACTTGCTGTGCTCTCGGCACAGTATTTGGCATAGAATAAACACCTTAAATGTTTTATACTTGTGTTTCATTAAAGAGGTTATCAACTTCTAGATAGTATGAAAGCAACCTATTTAAACAGGTGGAAGTGGAAATCTTTAATTCTAAGTATCTAGAACAATCATTTGCTACCCAGTTTAATAAATATGAAGCAATCCAGAAATCTTGATCTGCCTGTTGATGACTTTCTTTGTACTCTCAGATTTCACATCTGCACAAGATGGGGAGAGTGAGCCTGAATTAATGCCTGATGACTTTGAAGAAAAACCAGAAAGAGAGAAGAAACATACCAACTTCACTCTGTGCAACGTGTGTAACATTCAGCTGAATTCCGCTGCTCAAGCACAAATCCACTACAATGGCAAATCCCATCAAAAGAGATTAAAACAACTCAGCAATGGGATGCTGAAAAATGACAGTGGTAAGCTTTTCTAAAAAATATATTCTCGATTTTACTTCATCAACTTGTTATCTGTGTACCTGCAGATGTGAAATAAAAGAATGCACTACCATATTTTTACGCAAATAACGCATGCCTTCTACATTTGTTTGTCAACTGTGCCCTCCCCCACTGAGGTATTTTCATAAGCGTGTTGTGCTGATTTTTTACAGAAACATGTAAAAAAAAACTGGCATAGCAGCACTTATGAAAATATCTCACGGGGGGCGGGCACGACTGGCAAACAAAAATAGAAGGTGCACATTGTTTGCGTAAAAATACTGTAATTTGTAAACCAGGAAGAAACATTAAATAAGAGTTTTATCGGAAAGTACATTAAAATAAATCACTTCTTACAGCTTTTTCTTGTTTATTGTATATATTTGACAATATTAGGCTTGTGATCATGCGTCACCAGAAAATTTGCTATAATTAGAAAACACTGGCATTAGAGTTCCTTGTTGCTTGCCTTTACTATATTTCTTTGGAAATAGACAGTCTTTCACATTGTGTATGAAACAGTTTTGTGGTGGTGGTTGTTATTGTTGCTTTTAGAGGGAGGCTTCAACTACTTAGTAAGATGGCAATTGGTATTGAAAAAATGCATTTTTTTAAGTAGGTGTTTTAATCAATAAAATATAGTCTATTCGTGCAGATAGTTTAAATTTGCGAGTGAAAATTCGTGGTTTATATAGTCACTTTAGACTACTTTTTAACAGTGTATGTTGAATTTATGAGTACAGATTTTTTAAAATAGCACAAAAATGCCTTTGGAAATAAATGGGAGGTTATTAGAAAAACCACGGAGAGAGGAGGCAGACAAGGGTAGACTCCTGCTGCAGGGACTTGGGAGAGCTTGAACCTTCACAGCTAGAAAGAGTTACAGTATTGTATTCTGGCTGCGTGTTGCAGGTGTGATAAGTAAAATATGGTTTATCTATACTTTTATGACATTTACAAATGAGACTGGATTGTGATATTTGACTTCATGAAGATATGTATGTATATATATATCTGTATGTACAGAGACACATATGTATACATATATGTGTATATATGTGTGTGTGTGTGTGTATATATATATATATATATATATGAAACTTGCCTTAAGGCTACCAAGCAAAGAAAAGAAAAAATTTTTTTCTAAATGAAAATTACTTCTACTTTGCTTTGAGTTTTTTTTATAGTATGAATGAGTTGGAATATTCTAATGGACCAAAACCCAAACTCACTGCCATCAAGTCAATTCTAACTCATAGAAACCCTATAGGACAGAGTAGAACTGCCCCATAAGGTTCCAAGACTGTAATGTTTATGGAAGCAGACTGCCACATCTTTCTCCTATGGAGTGGCTGGTGGGTTTGAACAGCTGACCTGTCGGTTAGCAGCCTGGTGCTTTAACCACTGTGTTACCAGGGCTCCTATTCTAATGGAAGGGAAGCAATATTTCTCTCTCTAATGTATGGCAGTTGGTTAATCATGAATGTTATTGGACAAAAGGATGTTTAAAAAAAAAACTGTTACCAGAAATTGAGAACTATTAAATTCTATAGACATGCAATAGACCTAGTAAAGCAAAATGTACCTATTAAGTTGTGTTAAGAATATCTGTTTCACAGTCTCTACTTTGAACTTCCTAAGGAAAATCTGTTACTTATCATTGACATATAGATAATGTCACCTTAAGTACACCATGATTCAATTCCAACTTAGTGTTTCTTGTTTAGCTTGCATTGTTGGTGGTGATGGTGTGGGCTTTGGTGATTTATTTGACCTTCCTGGGTATTTGAAAACTCTTTTGGAGAAGTAATAAATAAAATTGTAGAAAGAAGGTAGAACAAAAGACACGCTTATTTTAGAAACCCAAATCAGAGCTAGCCCAAGGTAAAATTTAGAGTGGCTGAAGACTTTCAAACCACAATACCAGCAACGAGGATTGACTATTTCAAAATAACCACATCAATGCGCTTACTCTGAGTTAGTGTTGGAATAAATTCTTTCTGTACATTTTCTGATTTACTTATTCCTCACAACTGATCTGAGAGAGATGGCCCTCTTCCTGTTATAGACGCGGAGATTGAGGATAACATAGATTGAATAACGTGCTGAAGGTCACACAACTATTAAATGACCAAGACCAAGAAAACCAAACTTGTTGCCATCAAGTCGATTCTGATGCACAGCGACCTTATAGGACAGAACAGAACTGCCCTGTAGGGTTTCCAAGGATGTAAATCTTTACGGAAGCAGACTGCCACAGAGCAGCTGGTGTGTTTAACCCACCAATGTTTCAGTTTGCAGCTGAGCGCTTAACCACTGCACCACCAGGTTCCTTTTTAAGATGTTCAAACTGGCGGTCAAATCCAGGTCTTATTGATTCAAATACCTGCATTTCTAACTTCTGCTGTCTCCCCAAAATAAACATTATTTGGAAACTGTGCTTTTGTTTTTTCAAGGAGAGAAATCCTTTCAGGAGAAAATACAAAGTAAATTCTGTTTTGTTTTCATTTAATGATTTATTCGATAATCTCCTTTAACAAGGTTTGTGCATTTCTAAATTATCAACGATACTTTGATCAATATGGTGCTCAACAAAATATTCATCACTGGATTTTCTGTTCAGATTATTTCTTTCCAACATTATTTTTTTAGTATTATTATGTTAGTAAATGGGTCACCGAAAACAACCATAAATTAATGGGAGCCGTTGTTTTAGGCCATAGTAGTTTGGCTCGGAATTAGACTTCAGAGAAAAATGGACACGGGGAAGAAAAAATCCAGGAATGGCAGGGATGAGGCCAAGTCTGGTGGGGTAACTAGACATTAAAAGTGTTTCTGAAGCCAGAAGGGACAATCACACTATCCAAGAAGGTATGGTGAATTTCTCCTTAATCTGGGGTGCATCTGTGTCCAAGGATATTTGATCTGCTGCTAACTGAAAGGTTGGTGGTTCAAACCCACCAGCTGTCTTTGGAGAAAGATGTGACAGTCTGCTTCCAAAAAGATTTATAGCCTTGGAAACCCTATGGAGTTCTACTCTGTCCTACAGAGTTGCTATGAGTCAGAATTGACTTGATGACAGTGGGTTTGGTTTTTTTTTGGGTGTATTCAGTGAAACTGAAGGAATCAATATAGTGTGATGATATTTGAAGTATGACAGAAAACTGTATAGTAATTCTTGGTAGTTTGTTACAAATTTCTAGGGACCCTAGCCTGGGGGGTTAGGTGGGGTTGAAGGAGTACTTGCCAAGAATTCACTGTGGTTCAAAGTTGATTAAACTTCAGCACCAGGATCTTCTCCTAGGAAAAGAAATACAATGTATACTGGGAAACAAGGCAGAAATCATAAAGATTTAGTCAACTTCTTAATGGTGAGGAGAAAGGCTACTTTCTCATACCTGATCCCAGAGTTAGGAAAGCAAACCAGATTCATATTAAATCCTAATATTTGTTAGGATAAGGGTTTCTTAAATACTGCCAGGCACCACCTGCGGGAATTTGTAAGTTGGAATACAAATAGAAATATTTACTGCTGGAATAGTCAAATGAAAGCAGCCATTGACTGCTGCTATTGACCTTCCTGAGATCAATATCAATATACCGTGTATGAGATTGGGTAGTCAGATATACAGCATCAGGACAACACAGAAACTTGTTTGTTTGTATTATTTCATCCTGAAAATTGAAATATGCTATCAAAATCATATTAAATGCAGAATTTAAAAAAATCCACCATTGGCTCTCAGTCCGTATTTGAAAACAATTATTTGATATTATATAAATATCTGCTTAGCTTCACCCTCTTTAAGGCATTATTCTTCTCTCTTGTATTTATTGGAATATTGAAAGCTTTGGTTTTCTGTCCTTTCTGAATGACCATTTAGAAACCCCTCCTTCTCCTCAGCATATTTTCCTTCCCCCACCTAACTCCGCCTCAGGCCAGACATCACTTGGCAACTGATAGATTCCTACAGTTGTACTTTCAGAGAAATGCTGCCTCTTCCTGACCATCAGACAAGGGCTTGACATAAGGTAGGCTATGCTGCTTTTTAATAAAAGCTGTCCTCATGCTTTATTTCCCACAACACTGCTACATGAGGTCTATGTATATATCAGACTTTACTGAAGGTATGCAGCCTGGAGGTGGGGGGTGGGTGGAAAGTGTCCTAGGCTGGGTTCTCTAGAGTAGCAAAACCAGTGAAGTGAATATATGTGTATGTGTATATATATATATATATAGAGAGAGAGAGAGAGAGAGAGATTTATTTCAAGGAAATGGCTCATGCAGTTGTGAAGGCTGGCAAGTCCCAAATCTGTGGGTTAGGCGACAGGCTGGAGGCTTCTCCTGACTCACATGGTTACAGGGGCTGACAAATCCAAAAACAGCAGGTCAGGTTGGTAGGCTGCTGACTCACATCCCAAGAACTGGAGGTCAGATGATGAAGAGTCAGATGCAAGACTGAGAGAGAGAGAGCTTTGCCAGAACATCCGTATATGCTGATTGCAGGCCATACCCCCAAGGAAACTCTCCTTACATCAGGACACAAAATAGAGGGCAATTCATAATACTGAAAGTCATGGCCTAGCCAAGTTGACACATAACATTAACCAACATTAACCATCATGGGGATGGGGGGAGGGTCACATGGAGGGTATTTTAAGGGTTGTGTAATACTAGAGAAGAAAACACATTACCCACTTGGTGTGACTTTTGCCCAGGGAGAAAGACCGCAAGTTGTTTCACCCTTCAAAGAGAATTCACTTTGAGACAAATCATGGGTGATAACCTGGCCTCTCTGCCCTCCTGTATCCTTCAACTCCCTTTAAAAAAAAAAAAAAAAAGCTCTTTTGTCTTTATGCCTCCATTGCATAATAGGGAACCCTCAACTTTAAATATGGTTCTAACTGCATGTAGGTAACTTGGAAATTTACAAGGCACCTCTCGCAATTGAGATACTACTGTACATTGTTTGAAACATTTTATTTCTTTTACATATCTGCCACCTTCCCACTGTAAAAAAATGTGTCTTTCTAGGCCTTTTGGGAGTAAGAAAGGAGCCTAATTCTGAGCCTTATATACATCCCTATTAATGTTTACTTCTTTACTCACACAGAGACGCAGCTAGAAACAGGGATTCCAACTAGTAATGGATCCTGTAAGTTCTTAGTTGAGAGTATCATCATCTTTAGTTTATTCTGAGAAAGGAAAGGAAGTTGTTTTATTCCTCCCCTCGCTTCTTGTCCCCACTTGCAAAACTGATTACTGCTGACTTTTTCCATCTTCATAAACTTTTCACCTCAATTTAAATTTCAAATGGGAAATAATTAAACATAATAATGTCAAGAAAGGATTATGACAATGGAGATTTTGCCAAATTCATCCTAGTTTTTATATATTTTATTTTTAAGGATGCAAATAAAGCGACTAATAGACCTAATTACTATTATTATTATTATTCAGTCAGGGTTGTTTAAATAGAAAGAAATTAACCTCATTTCTGTGTTGAATGATTGTAGAACATTGTGTAATTACATGCCTCAAGGTATATCCTAATATACACTACTAAGAACAGGAATGAACAAGAGAGAGCATCATCATACTTCAAAATATTGTTTCGGGATTTCTGAGCAAAATATGGCCTTTCTTATGTCCACTCACTTGTTAGGAAAAATGATCTTCTGAAGTTCACAATGAAAATACACTTGCTGCATGATAATTAATTATGAGGCCATTGTTGCCATAGGTAAGACTTCAGTTTCTGACTATGATGCACTCTGAAGAAGTAAAGTTATATAGTAACACATGTTCATCCCCTGGAGTGCATGCTGTCTTGGGCCTCCAAAGTCCCTACTGCTGAGTTCCTCCCCAGGCATTGTCCTCAGCGGAAGGGAGCTACTTCTCATGAACTTGTTCTCTCCCTGGGGTAGCCTCAGTCTAGTGGCTGATCAATGCTGGGGTACAAAGTCCCAGCCCCTGGCCTCGAAACTGGGTAGGTATTTCCAAAAGGCCATTCTAGCTTCAGATTTATTGAAACCTCTATTGCAATTCCATCACAGTACAACCTCAGCCTCTACTCAGTCCTGCTTCTCTTGCACCTCACAAGTATAAATCCCTAGGACGCTCCCCAGTCTGCCACCTACATATTAAATAATATGTATAATATGTTTCATTGTGCAAGAGCAACAAAAAATAATACTTCCCTTGTATTTTTTATTTGATGCTTGAGGTTTAAGATTTATCATCAAAAATACAAAAGGAATTATAAAGGAACTGTATTTATTATTTGAGCTCCCTGAGGGGGGTGGGGCACAAATGGTTTGTGCTTGACTACTAACGTGAAGATTGGTGGTTCAAACTCACCCAGCAGCGCTAAGGAAGAAAGGTCTGACAATCTGCTTTCATAAAGATTACAGCCAAGAAAACTCTATGGAACAGTTATACTGTGTAACACATGGGGTAACCATAAGTCAGAATCAACTCCACTGCAAGGGGTTATGTATTGTTTACAGCCATCATCTGTTGAACCCCAATCAACAATTCTGCAAAGCATGTGTTACTACTTCTGTTTTACAAATGAGATAGCCAGGATCAAGGAGCTAAGAGACTTACCGATATACAGTAACTCTAAGTTTATCCCTAAAGTTACTGATGACTGCATTGTCAGCAACATTAATCTCCCCGGTAAACTTACATCCCACTGTCAACAAAACTATGCCATTCACTTGGATATTTTCTTATGTTATTGACTTTATGTCATTGTGGAGGCACTCACATTATTACATCAAAGCTGATGTTTCCCTTACATTTTCATCACCAAATATATCTACTGAAAATATTTTACACCAAATATATAGGGTCAGGTAAATATGCCATTTGTAATTTATTACTGTGTATTCTCTATCGTTCCAAAAATACATTATTTTTCTTTATATTAGCACCCTTTTCAAAGAGGAAGTGAGATACAGAAATTGCAGAAGGGAATTCTATAAATAAAAGTCACTTAAATGTGTAGACCTTATCGTGTTCCAGAGATTTGATGCCCCACTCTCTCATGAAAAGTATGCACCGGAGATATTATAATACAGACTACATGATTTACTAAGTTTCTCTCTGGAAAAGGTCTCTGGCTTTATATTTATAATGGCTTTATATTATGATGTTTTTAAGTAATGATTATTTTTTTGTTGATAAAATTAACATAGTTCCATTTGGACTATACACAGATAAACAAAAATAAAATGAAATTGCCAAGAATACTACAAAGTAATTACTGCTAAAATTTTGGCCATAATTACATAAGTGTGCAAAAAATATAATTGATATTATATGCATATAATATTATTCTTTATAATTTAACAGTGTTACATATCATCACCTTCTCATGGATGTATATTTTAAAAGTATCCTAAGGGAATTAAAAATAGAGTTGAGATTTCTGGCTAAATGTTGAGATTTGCTCATTTTTTGTCATTTTGTTCTCCAACTGTGTAATAAATTCTTCTTAACATTATAATGAAGTATTAAAATGAAGTATGGTATGGAGCTTTATCAAAAAACAAAAATGTAAAGATTAGAAAAGTCTTCATAAGAAGATTTTGAAATACATATTACAATGGGCACAACTTTCAGGATGTTTAAAGGTTCAATTGCCAACTAATTTAATTCCATTTTATGTGCTCACTATGCTTAAGCTATTGTTAATGCTTGTTGAATGGTTGATTAACAAATTAACCTATTGTGGCAGCTTTGTTTTATTCATACTATCTTTGTCATATATGAGTTATTTTATTAACCTTGGTTTTCTATTTTTATTGAGCTGAAACTGCTATCAAATAATTCCGTTTTATCTAACGGTACTGTGGAGTCTTTTGGTGTTCATCATTTTGTAGCACATAAATCTAGAGTATTGTCACACTTATCCTCTTTGCATTAAATTTTCTTTCATTTAACTGAAAAGCTAAATAAAATTTTAGTCTCTCTCACTGATCTATTCTCTTTTCTCTCCGTAATGATTGTCCCAGTTGAGATTTAAAGTGTCAGTAGATTTTCAGTGTACGAGGTGTTCCTTCTCTTGCAACATTGGTAGTTAATGAAAGCAAAATAGCGTCTTCGAATTTTCTGGTACTTCAGGCCTTGATCTTATATATAAACTCCTAACAGTTCTCTCTTATGTTCATAGACACCATTTTATCTCCAGAGAGTATTTGTACTTTTTTAGAATGCCAATAGAATAATCAGAACTTGCCAGTGTATTTGTGGATTTACAGTGAATCCCTTTGGGGTAATCTATTTAGTAATTATAACTGCTTTCTTAGTAATACCTTATCCACATTAACATATGGCATATTGCAGTAGACAATAAGGAATTTTTTTTGCTCATATTTCTCTCTCACCTACCACATCCTTTAGAAGGGTTAGCCAAGGAGCCAAGGGGAGGGAATAAAACAGTGCTGATATTAAAGTGCCCAAAATTATGTGTCCTGGTGAAAACACTAGATCGACACTCCATTAAAAATTACAACAAAAATTTTATTGAAGGAATAATTTCATTTTGTGAAATGGAGAAACATGTGGCATTCAAACAGGCTGCAGCATGTGTTCTGCCTTGCAGGGAAAACAGCAGGGTATTTAACAGGCGGGGTAGACATAGGCAAATGATTTCACATGAAAAATGTTGCAGGGGAAGGAAGGGAAATTTACAAGGGGTGGTCAAACTACAAAATTTCTTAACATCAATTTCTAGCCTAATGCAAATCTCTCATTCCTGATACGGTTTGACTAAGGCAGTGTTTCTAAAGTGAACGTATAAACATTCCTGATGTAGGAGTTTAGTGATGGATTGCAGGCTGAGTCAAACCTAGTTGGAGTCCTTGAAATGTAAAGTAGACCATTAGTTAGGAAAGAGTGAAGATTAAATCAGCTCTAAATCGGAAACCTTTTGAAATGTAAACATAGCCCTTTCAGCTAAGAAGGAATGAGTTAGTAGTGCCCAAGCATTCACTGGGTGAATTCCCTGAAAGCTGTTAAGATAGCAAGTTTATTTACATAAGTCAAAGCCTGAATCTCTGCACTTTTTTTGTTACAGTCAAGACTTTTATAACTGGGATCTGCCTCCTTATTCTAACAAACACAGTCTCTATCTAGTTACCAATTTACAAAGAACTAGCAGAAATACAGAAACCCTGGTGCAGTAGTAAAGAGTTCAGCTGCTAACCAAAAGTTGGCAGTTTGAATCCACCAGGCACTCCTTGGAAACCCTATTGGGCAGTTCTATTCTGTCCTATAGCGTCGCTATGAGTCGGAATCAACTCGACGGCAATGGGTTTTT
>NW_004443985.1:17550612-17605530 GCF_000243295.1 Trichechus manatus latirostris
TTTTTTTTTTTTTTGGTAGCAGAAATACAGTGGAAAAATCCCAATAAGTGAAAAATAATTTGGGACTCAGGACGTGGAACTAAGCCTTGATATATACCTATCTTGGCTATAAAGTTATTTATAGGTTCTAACTTCATTTAACATTATCAGTCCTATTTCCTACCCTCCTGTTGAACAAAGCACCTTCTCTGGGGCCAGACGCATAAAAATTCTTAGCAGACACCCGGGCAAATCTTTAGGTTAGAAATTCTGGCTCCTGCCTTTTTTTGTTTTTCAAGCAGTAAAATTTTGACAAACTGCTGAATGGTTTCTTTAGAAGAGTAGAAATGAAAATCTTAGTTTAATTTAGAATGGAGTTTTAAATTTAGGTCTGAAGTCACCCAATTCAGATATGCCAGCACTTCAAATTTGAAAATTCACATCCACATATGTAATAAGGCATTTTTTTCTTCTTTTAGTGAATTGAATTTCAATTTTATCATTGAAGGATAAAAATATGGAAGAAAGTAACAAATGCTAATTTCACTGTGTTCACATCTTGAGTAGAATTCAAGCTTTGGTTACCGATTTTTTTTTCTCCCTATAGTCCTAGCCACTTGCTTCTTGCTTCACCTGGACACGTTGAATTCCATTCAAGAACACTATTTTTTTTTAACAGAGATATCTGTATTTCATCTTGTCCGTAAGAAACTCCTTTTTTCTAGGATAATGGTTAGGTTTTGCAATCTGAGGGTGGTAGTCTATCCTGACCCCTGTCTAGGGATGGTAGTCCATGCCTGCCCCTGTCTGGAGACCCACCAGTAGGCTACAGTGCCCAAAAGTTTACTCTAGTTCTTTGTATCCATGTTTATTCATGTAAAATTAGGTGAAATGAACATGACAAGACGCCTTAAGATAACAAGAATTGATTAAATGCATGATGTGTAGCTTTGGGGTGCAGTTTATTTGGGATGGAAGAGACTTCTATTTGAGAATCTGTGTGTGTGTATATATGCTTGAGTGTTTGTATTCGGAAGTTTGGGGAGGTTTGACAAATTGTGGCAATTGGGAGATTCTAGTACTGGTAGCATGAAATGAGAGTGTAGAATAATTTTGTGTGCTTGTCTAAACTTCATATCTATTTAGTGCGTGTGGAACTATCTCTTTCTTCCTCACCTTTTGCCTTCTTCAGTCACTAATCAGTTGCAACAGCATCTTCCAGTCTTCATGTTTCTCTACTCAGTTTTCAGAAAACAATCCTTCATCAATTTTTCTAGGTTCAAAATAAGATAACTATTTTGTTTTGTTCTGTTACCTTTCTATTTCCCCTAAAACTAAGTTTCCCAAGGTCACAGAGCTAACAGGTAAAAAAGGTGGGATTCTTTTCAATGCAAATTTCCATTTCCTGACTTATGCCTTGAATAAGTTATATTGCATTTGAAAACCAACCCAATTTAAATTAGCTTCCCAGGTTCCAGAGCTCCAAACCATCCCTGACATTATTCCTCTGAGCCATCACCTTTTTGTGTATATTTCTCAAAACCACTAAAGAATGATGTACACGTGCCTGGGTATGTTTTTGAAACAGTACTACAGATTCATCAAACAGATTTTTAAAACACTAATTTTAAGTCTGTAAGTAAGAGATCAGAAAATATATTTAAAAAAAATAGTGGTCCAGATACACGTATTTCATCTTCTTCCAAAATCATGATGCGACAAAAGAAATTTAAAAATAAAAGTAAATAAATTTATACGTCTCATTGTACACTTTGGAAATGTAAAATAGTGAGAAATTTCTGGAAGTTAAAAAAGAAATGGGATAAAAATAAGTTGAAATGCTGAATCTAAATACAAATACGGAAACTCACAGAGGTTAAGCAAGAAGACCCTATAAACTTAGATTTACCCAACAAAATTTCAGAATATTTCTAAGATTAGTGTAAAGTACCCTTAAAGGTGAGGTTCATTGATGAGTGTTGTGAGGGATTTAATGACGCTGGTTTGTAGTTAGAAGGTAAGACTCAACTGCTTTGTCCCATCTAATACTGGAAAAATGAAAAGCCAATGAATCCGGGGACTATAGAAAGTGAATGTCCTGATGGGGTCAAGGTTAAGAGAGGATAAAATGAAAAGAGATATCTAATATGAATTTTTAGTTGTTAGCTTTGTGTCATGGATTGAACTGTGCCCCCCCAAAATATGTGTCAACTTGGCTAGGCCATGATTCCCAGTATTATGTGATTGTCTACCATTTTGTCATCTGATATGATTGTCCTGTGTGTTGTAAATCCTGCCTCTATGATGTTATTGAGGCAGGATGGGAGGCAGTTGTGTTGATGAGGCAGGACTCAATCTACAAGATTAGGGTGTGTTTTAGGTCAATCTGTTTTGAGATATAAAAGACAGAAGTGAGCAGAGAGACATAGGGGCATCATACCACCAAGAAACAAGAGCCAGGAGAATAGCGAGTCCTTTGGACCTGGGGTCCCCGCGCTGAGAGGCCCCTCTACCAGGGAAGATTGATGACAAGGACCTTCCCCCTAGAGCTGACAGAGAGAGAAGGTCTTCCCCTGGAGCTGGCACCCTGAACTCGGACTTCTAGTCTCCTAAACTGTGAGACTTTGTAATAAGGAACCCTGGTGGCACAATGGTTAAATGCTCAGCTGCTAACTGAAAGACCAGTGGTTCTAATCCACCAGCATCTCTGAAGTTGAAAGACCAGGCAATCTGCTCCCATAAGGATTTACAGCCTAGGAAACTGCCTTTACTAACTTAACATAAAATTCCACCACTAAATCTTGTATGCTATTACGTGAATGTGTTTGAGGTTCAATTACAATCAAGTTTTATAAACCAAATGATTATTTCTTTTAACTTCAGTGAAAGATAAGTGTTCTTTCATCACGTCTTGTGGAGGAATTGTGTGTTAGGAGTCCAACAGTTGAAAAACTTTCAAATTTAAAGCAGAATAAAGTCATCTGAAATATTCCTGAGTTATTTACTTTGTGAGCAGTGTCAGAGATTTGTTTGTCACGTGTGATTTTGAGAAGTATTAAAAATTTAAAAAAGACAGTAGATATGGGGGAAACTGGAAGTGAGATATAAAGTCCGGAGAGGCAAGATATATTAGAAAAGTTCATAGGAACGTTTGAAAAGGACTGAAGGGGCTTTTTGACTCGGACCTCATTTAGGACTCCAGAATTATTCTGCTATGTTGGTGACTTTGTGCAGAGTAAAGAGATCAGACAGAGAGAGTTTATTTAGCACTCCAGAGCACTCTTCAGTTCCCTTCTGGTAGAGAGAAGGACTCAGATATTCCCATATTCCCCCACAAAGTGAAGCCCTCTGTAGCTGCGTAGGGAAACCTTGGGCCTGCTGTGGGGCCTGGTATGGTAAGGGTCAAGTAACCCCACACCCTAGACCTGGGCTTGGTTCAGTGACATAGCAGAGACTCAGAGTAATTTGCAGCATCAATATGAATAAATAAAAGGCCAAGTTGGCCAGGCGAGTATCCTGGTTTCTGTTCAAGCTGGAAATGAAAAGATACATATACTTCAGGAGTACACTTCAGCAACAGGCACTGCAGAATACCCTTGGATGGTCACCCAACCAACCTGATCTCAGTAGACATCAGCCAGCACATCCCCAAGGAACATTATAAAGCTAGAGGTCACCCTTGCTCCCAATTTGTTCGCATAAAACTGACTTGCTCATATGTAAAAAACCTTCTTGGACAGAAGCAGAAGAAACAGAAAATAAGCTGAAAGACTATAAGTTAAGACTAAAAGTAACTGAGTTATCCAAATGGGAACATTTAAATCAGCAGAGATGAGCTACCATGATGGTTGTTGTTAGCTGCCATTGAGTTGGCTCCAACTCATGGTGACCTTATGTATAACAGAACAAAACAGTGCCACTTCCTATGCCATCTTTATGATCATTGGTATGAGTCCATTGTTACTACTATTGTGTCAATACATCTCATTGAGGGTTTCCTTCATTTTCAGTGACCCTCCTCTAATTTACCGATCATGATGGGCTTTTCCAGCAACTGGTCTTTCCCAGTGACGTGTCCAAAATAATAAGCAAGATAATGTCTCATCATCCTTGTTTCTAAGGAGCATTCTGGTTGTATTTCTGCTAAGATTGATTTGTTTGTTTTTCTGGCAGTCCATTTTGGTTAGCAGCCATAGAATTTAACCACTACACCACAGGGTTTCCACCACCACCATTTAGAAATTTTGCAAAACCTTCTGGAAGAGTGCATGCTCCTGCTTTGCTTAGTAAACCAGTCATGTATAATTTTCAAAAGCAGTTTCACTTTTGAAGCTAAATTTAGTTTTAATTGTTTATTCATATACACATATTCTTAGGGTTTAACCCCATGCATGCCACCAAGGGGGACTTTTAAATAAATCATGTTTAAATTGTGTTAGCCCATTTTTCTGTAGCTTCACAGGTTTCCCAAAAAATGATTTAAAATATTGTCTATAACAGAGGAAGCTGAGTGGTGTTGAATAACTAGCTCTGTCCTTTAACGAATTACCATTAAGTGTTTAAGTGGTAGTATGACAGACTAGAAATAACACAACTTGTTTTAGTGGAATCCACCTAAGTATAAGATTTTTTACTACTTCTGGACTGTAACTCTTTTAGGTTTGATAATTTTATACTTAACTGGATTTGTACACCCCACTATGCATGGCTGAAGACATATTTACAAAGCACAAATTCTAATTTAGTTGAGTTCCCTCAAATGATGTGGTTTTATATTCAAGTTGTTACACAATTGGAATTCTATTCCTGGAGCTCCTGGTCTAAAGTGATATCAAATACAAAGAATAAGCCATGATCAAAGTACATGTTTATAATAAGCAGTCACATAACAGTTGTCACAGAAATGAAATATTTATTCCGTTTTAAAATTTAACACTTAGAAGGGTACTTTTATTTTTTCCCCCAGTTGCTTTTTACATCATAGGAGCATACTCCACTAGAAGATGCCCTTAGTTTTCAATGAAGTATTGTACCCCCTCCCCCAAAAAGAAAAACCATCCTAGAGAGAATCCCATCTAAGACTCTTACTGAGAACATCTGACTACACTAGTTTGTTGGCTAATAGTTTGCTATTTTCTATTGTAAATATTAATTTGCTCTCAATAGCAACCTTCTTTTACGGAGTTTTATTGTCATTGATCTAATCTTAGAAGGGAAACATTAAAAAAAAATTGAAAATAAAGTAAATTTTATTTCATGAGATAGCCTAACAGTGAGACCATGGCATTTTAAAGAATAATCATTTGTATGTTTTTAAAGACTTGATAGAAAATGTGGATTCCAAATAAAGTTATATTAACCAGGAAAGCAAGAATTTTAAAGATGTTTTCTTTTTAATTAAACACAAGCACACACACACGGTCTATATTCTTTATTAATTTTATGTTTAGGGGACATCTTATGTAGTAGGCCTTAATATTACTTCAGTATATTTGTTATTGTTCTTATTAGTATGGTGCTGTATATTCAGAATTTTTAGTGCAAATGCCTAAAAAATAAAACTAGCTCAACTTTAAAAGGGAGTTTATTGGCCCATTTAATGAAAAGTTGGGGTGAGGGTGTGATATGCTGGGCTTTCAGCACAACTGTATTTAAGGGCATGGCCTCTGTCATCACATTGGCTGGGATCAAATCCTGTTTCCACTACTTATTAGCTCTGTGATATTGCACACATTACTTAAAGCCCTTGTGACCCAGTTTCCTTGCCTCCATAATGTGTATATTACCTTCTTCAGACTGTGATTGTATTAATACATGTGAGATGTTTAGAATGATACTTGTCACATTGTAAACACAGAGTATTACTATAAATACTCCATTTCCAAATTCCTGTTCCTCAGATCAGGTTTCCTCTGTGTTGACGCCCTTTTCGTTAACAGGTCCAGGCTTTCATTTACCCAAATCCAAGGTCAGCAAAAGAAAATATCTCTTTCCTAGTTGTTATAGCAGACACCTCAGTGTGATATTTACTGAACCCATTTGGGTTATGGCCAATCCCCCTGTCCAGGAGGCAGATGTCCTGGCTCTGATAAGTCAGGTGTGGGTCACATGCCCATAACTGGAACTGGATCAGTCCTACACAGTCTTGAAGTTGGGGAGGGGAGGTTGTCCAAGGAAAATTGGAGTCCTCTTGCCAGAAGAAGAGGAAGTAGATTTGGGCAGGTAAGAACAACAGCTGTTCATTTTTAAAGTTCTTTGAACTATGATTCTAACAACTTGACTACATCCTTATATTTGTTCTAAGTTGTTTGGTCTCTTTATGATATTACAAGCACGTATAGATTGTCAGTAGGAATACTTGGTGCTATAATTTTTGTTCAATAGCCCTAAAATACAATATCAGATTCACTAACAACCAGCATGTCACTTTTTGTGACCAAAATGTTTGTCTTGTTTGAAAAACTTACTCAATTATTTTCCTGTTTTATCTTCTCTTAATAGTGAAAAACAAAATAGTCTCCTGCAGAAAGCAAAACAAAACACTTCACATAGTGTGCTTCACAATTTAAAAGAAATTCTAGACACATTGGTTTAAAGATTCCTTGATAAGATTATCATTGAAATGTGTTATTTTGGTCAGCTCTGCATCTAATTTATTCTGTGAGGATGTTTTCATAGGTTAACAGATATGTAGATTTACGGTATCAGGAAAACCAGAATGTCAGAATCAACAAGACTGGAATGTAATTATAAAGAAAGTATTTTATGTAATGTGCTTATTCATTCATGTATTCATTTATCACATATTATGGAGAATCTCTTATTTGCCAGGCAAAGATCTTTTCCTCCATGGAGTTTATAATTTTAAACAAGTAGAAACAGACAATAAAAATCGACACCATAAAAAGTAAATTATATAGTAATAATATAGTGTTGAAGCCCTGGTGGCGCAGTGGTTAAGAGCTACGGCTACTAACCAAAAATTCAGCAGTTCGAATCCACTAGCCACTACTGGAAAACCTTATGGGGCAGTTCTACTCTGTTTTGTAGGGTTGCTATGAGTCAGAATTGACTCAATGGCAACAGATTTGATTTTTCTTTTTTTGGTTTAATATAGTGCCAATATTGTACAATATAGAATAGGAACTATATTGATTTTATATTTAAGTTCTTAACGTGACTTATTTCAGTCTCAAGCCTAAAGTAAATATTTTACTCTGCCCCACTCATTGTTGTAGCCTTTCAGTTTAGAAAAGTTAATGATGTTGATGGGAATCATCCTTGGAGTGCTTGCATTTTAGCATGCTTAGTTAATGGGAAATAATTCTAACCGGAGTAGGTTCAGTGGTATAATTCTCACCTGGTTTTGATTCCCAGCCAATGTACCTCATGTGCAGCCACCACCTGTCTGTCAGTGGAGGTTTGGAATCTTAGGATTGTTGTTGTCAGTTGCTGTTGAATGAAATCCAACTCATGGTGACTCCATGTGTGCAGAGTAGAACTGCTCCATATGGTTTTCAAGGCCGTGACCTTTTGGAAGCAGACCAACAGTGCTGTCTTCCGAGAAGCCTCTGGGTGGGTTCAAATTACCAACCTTTTGGTTAACAGTAGCGCACTTAACCATTTGTACTACCCATGGACTCCTTGTCAGTAGAGGTTTGTGTGTTGCTATGATACTGAACTGGTTTAGAGGAGCTTTCAGACTAAGAGAGACTGAAGAAAAGCCTGGCAATCTGCTTCCAAAAATCAGCCATCAAATTACAGGATTACAACTGTCCGATCTGCCACTGATCATGGGGATGGCTTTAGTTTCATTGTGAAAGGGGTCGCCATGGGTCTGGGGCTGACCGGATGACAGCTAACAACACTGTATATATCTATTTAATGATACAATGTAGAAATGGTAGGTTAAATCCTATACATAAAAATGGATCTTTCCTATTTTTTCAGTAGAACAGATGATTTCCCCTCAGTATAATGAATCTTTTCCTTGAATGTCCATGTTGTTCATACCTTTTTCATTAAGCTCGATGCGATCTACAGTTCCCCTTGCTTCAGAGTCATGTGTATGTGTCATGGTTATCAGTCTAACAGATCACCATTCCGTCCTCCCTTCACTAAATAGCCAGGCTGTTGACACTCCGGCTTTTATCATCACATTCCTATTGCTCTGAGACCCACAATAAACATTTCTCTTTCCCCACGCTGGGATGGGGGAAGCTTTTTATCTTACTATGTTACTGGCGGAGACAGTTCTCTTTTCTCGGATGTCCAGTTATCTGGAGGGTGCAGTGGTTAAGTGCCACAGCTGCTAAGCAGAAGATCAGCAGTTCAAATCCACCAACCGCTCCTTGGAAACCCTATGTATAAGGCAGTTCTAGTCTGTCCTATAGGGTGACTGTGAGTCGGAATTGACTCAACAGCAATGGGTTTTTTTTGGTATCTTCCTCCAACCCCCATGTTAACTTGGACTAGGAGCCAGAGCGGTCAGTGGCTAAGACACAGAGTTCCTTGTCGGGGAAATGCTGGCCTTTAAACTCCACTCCAGGCTCTCTGGTTCTCTGGAGCATCATTGCCTGGTCTAAATGCAGAATGAGTTGAATCTTTGCTCTTGTAAGCAATACAAAGGAAATAGTTAAATAATCACTACTTCTGGGCAACAGAGATTTGGGGATGTGAAAGGGTTTTTCATTTTTACATTGTATTAATCTTTATTTTTTAACTTTAATGCATAAAACGAAGGCGTTATTTAACAGAATACGTCACGTGAGTCAATATGTTAAGTATCTGTCCATATGTATTTCATTTTCATTGTCGTCATGGTCACAGAAGAAACAAACAACACACTGAAATGTGTGGACGGTGAAAAGGAAAACCCCAAGTAATAGTCCAGTATCCGGGGGCTGTTAATAGTGGAGCGGTTACTACTCCTAGTCCTGAAAGGTAAGGGTAGAGAGCCTTGTGGAACTCAGAAGAAAAAAATATATATATAGCGAAGGCTGCCTTAAGGGAAGTTGTGCCCTTAAAGTCTGGGGATACAGCCTGATCCAAATAACCTATTGGGAAGTAAACACCACGTCATTGACTTTACTGACCTCACTCATCTTCCTTGTGCCCATCTCCTGCTTGGGCTCTCCACTGGCTGAAGTCTGCCCAAGAGCAAGGAAGCCGATCGATACAATCCATACAAATCAGATTCTCAGATCAGAGACCAGGTGAAAAGAGGAATTATAGGGTCACATGAAAGCTATAAATAAAAATGTACAAAATGAAATAAACATATGATATATACATATGATATATACATATATTTCTATTTTATACATATACAGAATCAAATTAATTTCATAGGTGGTTTTGGACATATCTTCTGCATAGCTACCCAATTTTGTGGTTTGATTTGGTTTCCATTTTAGACATTATTATATATCACTAATTTAAATTAGACCTTTTCAGACTTGAAGGAAAATAGCTATGGAGATTAAAAAACAAGCAACAGAGAAATAAAAGAACAACTGTTGACTTTGAAATGAAACTCAGAGAGTCAAGTTCATTATACATATAAATTCCTGCTTTTCTCACTGCCATAGTAAAAAATAAAATAAGATAAAATACAGCAATAATCCTGTGAGCTAAACATTACCAAAAATAGAGTCATCTCCTGGGGTAGGCTTGGATGTTTTCCAAGTTTCCTTCAAGCTTGAAATCTCTGCGTGCCTGAGAATTGCACTCTTCTCATGTTTCAGTTACCCTGAATAAGCTGTCACAACCTGATGATGCTTTTGAAATATCTGTAAAATTGACTGTCTTGTAGACCATGGGCTATGTGGATAAACGTTAAAATGCAGTCCGTCAGTATCTTATGCTCTGTACGTGCTTCATTGTTATTAGTTGCCATTGAGTTGATTTCAATTCATGGCGACATATGTGTGCAGAGTAGAACTAACTACTCCCTAGGGTTTTCAAGGCTGTGACCTTTCAGAAGCAGATTGCCAGGCCTGACTTCCCAGGTGCCTCTGGGTGGGCTTGAACCGCCAACCTTTCCGTTAGTTGTTCAGCACTTACCCATTTACTTAAGAGGCAATAAAATTGCATGAGGCAAAGAGTACCAGCTTTGGGGACAGAGAAACCTGAATTTGACTTTGCTAATTTTATGTCCTCAAGCAAGGTATTTAATATCTAGCAGCCTTAGTTTTCTTGGCTATAAAATGGAGAAATGAATAACAACTTAATTGGGCCATTGTAAATTCACTGAGATAACATGTAGGAAGTATTGGCACAGGGTATTTATCCAACACAAATAACTTCTGTTCCCTTGATGTGATACCCTCCTCATACTCCCCCAGGGGTAGTACTTTGGGTTCTTAATCTAATCCTTTCTGCCAACAGGTGGACAGCAGGACAGTAAAGTACTGCTAGTCCCACCACAGAGATCCCCTAGGTCTAAGATTCACCTGGCTGAGTTATAAGCATTTTTCTATTTTCCATGATAATGCTCTCCTCTGTTGGTGCAAATAATTGAGAATTGACCTCTCTAATCTCAAAAAGGTCATCCAAGTATAGCTAGGATTCCTGCTTTGTCTTCACCTAAGATGTAAACAAAATCAAGATTTAGAACACGGTGGGTAGGACACTAAATCATATACTTTCAAAGTGTGTATTTTTAAAGAATGTCTTCTTTTTGCTGTTGTCGGCTCTATTAGATGATTTCAAGAGAAAGAAAATATACTCTTTGAGCAGTAATCTTGCCAGTGGATTTGTTTTTTGTTTGTTTTAATAATGAAATACTTCTTTAGGAATATTACCGTACTACCCCATCAAAAACTGGTATTTTTATTTGTATATAAAGCATCCAAGGAAATAATTTTAATTTTCTTGTGAGTTTTTTTTTTTAAATTTCTTTATGAGTTGTATAAACCTCTCCTGGGTTTTTACGTACTGAAACCTGTTGCCCTTTAAACATTTGGCTTCCTAATGGTTTACAGTAAATCTCTTAATCTCTCTAAGCATTTATTGTATTCTAAATCGCCCAGAACATGAATCCTTGTGGCCTTAATGTATAATTTGTATTTCAGTGCAGCAATTATTTGAGCTTTAATTTACCTGATCCCATGTAAACCTAAAGGCCAACACCCCCAATAAAAAAGTAGGATATTGTCCCATTTGTCTTCTGATAAAAAATGTAGCCAACTGTAGTAAAACTTTCTCTGTCCTTGACTCTTCAAGAAGATAATTTTAGAGATGGCAGCATTCTAGGGGTTTATATAGACTCAAATTTCCTACAAATCTGTCAACTTTATTTTTTCTATATGCAGTTAAACTTTTCATTTTGGAATTATTTTAAGACTCATAAGAAGTTGCAAAACTTAATATGGAGTTCCCACTTACCCTTCACCCAGCTTTCTCCAATAGTAATATTTTATAAAAACCATAATACTTCATCAAAGCAAGAATTGGTGTTGATATAATACAAACTGTAGACTTACTTCAATTGTACCAGTTTTTACATGCACTTTGTTTTTTTTTATATTTCTGTGAAACGTGTGTAACCACCACAACAACTAGGATACAGAATTGTTCTGTCCCACAAAGAAATTCCAAAACTCGCCATGATGCTAATCACTAACTCTCTCCCTACCCCTACCAGTCAGCTACTGACTTGGTCTCTATTACTATAATTTTGTCATTTTGAGATTGTTATATAAATGGAATTATATAGTATATAACCTTTTGAGAATGGATTTTTTTAAGGCAGTATAATGATGTTGAGACTTATCCAAGTTGTTGCAGGTATCAATAATCCATTCCTTTTTATTGCTAAGAGTATTCCATTGTCTAGATACACCACAGTTTATTCATTCACCAGTTGAAGGACTTTTATCTATTATAAATAAAGCTGCTGGGAACATTCATGTAGAGATTTTTTTATGGATATAAGTTTTTATTTCTCTAAGATAAACACCCAGGAGTGTAATTGTCAGGTTATATGGTAAAGTATGTTAAACTTTGTAAGAAACTGTCCCATCAATTTCCAGAGTGACTGTACTATTATATGTTCCCACCAGCAATGCATGAGAGATCATTTCTCCACATCCTCATCAGTCTTGCTATTGTTAGTATTTTTTATTTTAGCAGTTCTAATAGGAGTATAAAGGTATTTCATGTGGCTTTAATTTGCATTTTCCAAATAACTAATGATTTTGAACTTTTTTTCTTGTGCTTATTTGTCATCCATATATCGTCTTTGGTTAAATGTCTGTTCAAGTCTTTTGCCCATTTACCAGTTGTATTTCCTCCTTATTATTGACTTTAGAGAGTTCTATATATGTGAGAACAGATCCTGTGTTAGATATGTGATTTGCAAATATTTTCTCCCTGTCTGTGGCTTGTCTTTTCATTTTCTTAATAATGTTTTACACTGATCAAAAAAAGGTTTTTATTTTGATGAATTTAGTTATTGATATTTTTATGGTTTGTAATTTCGGCATCATGTTTAAAAAATTTTGACTAACCCTAGATCACAAAGATTTTCTCCTATTTTTTTTTTCTGTTAGTTTTGTGGTGTTATATTTTACTTTAAAAGTGTATGTTTTGAGTTAATTTTTGTGTAAGGTTTGAGGTTTAGATTGAGATTTTTTCCCCTATGGATGCCCTGGTGGCACAGTGGTTAAGAACCATCGCTGCTAACCAAAAGGTCAGCAGTTTGAATTCACAAGCCACTCCTTGGAAATCCTGTAGGGCAGCTCTACTCTGTCCTGTAGGGTTGCTATGAGTTGGAATGGACTCAACAGCAATGAGTTTTTTGAGTTTTCTTTATGGATGTCCAGTTGTTCCAACACCATTTATTGAGAAGATTAATCTTTCTCCATTGAATTGTTTTTGTACTTTTGTCAAATATCAGTTGGCTGAATGTGAGGATGGCACAGGACTGGACAATGTTTTGTTCTGTTGTACGTAGGGTCACTGCGAGTTGGAACTGACTCGATAGCACCTAACAACAACAACATCTCTCCGTTGAATTGTTTTTGCATTTTTGTCAAATATCAGTTGGCTGTAGTTGTGTGGGTCTATTTTTTCGACTTTCTATTCTGTTCTATTGATCTATGTGTATACTCCATCAGTACCACAGTGTTCCAGTTACTCTAAGCTTTATAGTAAGTCTTAATATTGGGTAATGTGATTACTCAAATTTTATTCTTTTTCAAAATAATTTTAGCTATTATAGTTTATTCACAATTCCATAGAAATTTTAGAATCAGTGCAGTGCGATGGATTGCTTTTGTATGACCTTTCTCGTCATGGTCTTGTAATGCCCACCAAATGACTGTGTAGAACTATGCAAATAAGGTGCTTGTGGCCCACCAGGGGGATTGAATAGCTTGCTAATAATGCAAATAAAGTGTATGGCATCTTGTGCAGGTGGGGCCATGCAAATAAGGTGTATGGAACACTAGCAAGAGGATTGGTCAGTTTTGCCATCCTATTAGGCTTAAAATGAGCCATCCCAGAAGCGGAAAAGAGGGACCTCTTTCTTCTTTCTCAAGAAAGAAGAGCTAGGAATGGAGCATGTCCTTTGAACCTGGGATCTCTGTGCTGAGAACCTCCTAGACCCAGGAGACAGAGAGAGAGCTATAACACCAGAGATGGCGCAAGACAATGAGAAGTGGCAGCGGAGAACCAACAGCAGCAGAACCAGGAGACTGGCACAAGATGGTGTGATGGGTTTCCTGGCCCAAGGAGCAAGAAAGCTGGTGGAGTGGGGTTCCTCTAGGTACTTGTTGGCGGAGCTAGGCTTGCCGACCCACAGAGCTAGAAAGCTGAGCACCTTCAGGCCAAGGCTTACTGGCAGAGGTGAGTACCGCTGGGCACTTATAGGTGGAGCTAAAGAGCTTTGTAAAACTTGCCTGAGCAGGGCAGAGGCTGGCCCAGCCCAAGAGGCCCAAGATGCCTGAGGGGCTAAGGCTGAGAGCCCAAAGGCCAGGGAGAGGCCTGCTTACAGGCATGGCCAAGAAGCTTTCCTGACCAAAGTACTGTATCCTGAGTCATTCCTGATCCTGAATTGTAACCTGTTACTTCCTTAATAAACCCCATAATTGTGTGTATTACCAATGAGTTCTGTGTGGCCATTGCAACAAATTATTCAACCCAGCAGAGAAGTAGAGAGTGCCATGGGAGGGACCACTGGTGTCAGAATTGGTAAAAAGGTCGAAGAGAGGAGTTATGTCTGACCTCCGCTTCATAGGAATCAGCCTTGGACTGTTGATCTTGATTTTCCTTCCCCCTTGCGAAGTTAGAGGAGGTCTGACACCCTCGCCACACCATTTTTACAATCAGCTTGTTTATATTTACAAAAATCCTGCTGGGATTTTGATAGGAATTCATCACACATATAGTCAATTTGGGGAGATTTGACACATTTACTGTGTAGAGTCTTCCAATTCAAGAGCATGGTATGCCTCTCCATTTCTTTAGTTTTTTAATTTATTTCATCAGTATTTTGCAATTTCAACATACAAATCCTATATCTGTTTTGCTAGATTTATAATTAACATTATATTTTTGAACTATTGTAAATTGTATTTTATTTTTAATTTTTGTTTCCAATTGTTCATTGCTTGTAAATAAATAAGATTGGTGTGTGTATGTGTTCACTTTATGTCTTGTGACTTTGCTAAAGTCACTTATTCTAGGAGTTTTCTTGTATATTATATTTCTATGTAGAGAATTTTTACTTGGGTTTACAATCAACACCCATGGAAGCGGCAGTCAAGAAATCAAATGACATATCACATTGGGCAAATCTGCTGCAAAAGACATCTTTAAAGTGTTCAAAAGCAAACATGTCACTTTGAGAAATAAGGTGCTCCTAACCCAAGCCATGGAATTTTCCGTCACCTCACATGCGTTCAAAAGCTGGACAATGAATAAGGAAGACCAAAGAAGAACTGATTCCTTTTGATTATGGTGTTGGCAAAGAATATTGAATATACCATGAACTGCCAGAAGAACCAACAAATCTGTCTTAGACGAAGTACAGCCAAAATGCTCCTTAGAAGCGAGGATGGCGAGACTTTGTCTGGTGTACTTTGGACGTATTTTCAGGAGAGATCAGTCCCTGGAGAAGGACATCTTGCTTTCTAAAGTAGAGGATCAGTGAAAAAGAGGAAGACCCTCAACGAGATGGATTGACACAGTGGCTGCAACAATGTGCTCAAGTATAGCAGCTATTGTGAGGATGGCACAGGACTGAGCAGTGTTTCATTCTCTTGTACATCGAGTTGCTATGAGTCAGAACCGACTAGAGGGCACCTAACAACAGCAACAATGTAGAGAATTATGTCATCTATCAATAGGGACAGTTTTATTTCTTCCTTTTGAATTTTATTTTATATTATTTTCTTCACTTATTGTATTGGTGTCATGGATTGAATTGTGTCCCCAAAAAATGTGTGTAGCAACTTGGCTAGGTCATGATTCCTAGTACTGTATGATTGTGTTATCTGATGTGATGTCCTTATGTGTTGTACACTCTACCACTATGATGAGATTATATGTGATCTCCTCATGTGTTATAAATTCTATCACTGTGATGAGGTTATACTGATGAGGTTGACAAGATCAGTGTCTTAATGCAATCTCTTTTGAGATATAAAAGAGAGAAGCGAGCAGAGACACATGGGAACCTCATACCACCAAGAAAGCAGTGCTGGGAGCAGAGCGCGTTCTTTGGACCTGAGGTTCCTGCGCAGAGAAGCTCCCAGACCAAAGGAAGACTGATGACATGGACTTTCCTCCAGAGCTGATGGAGAAAGTGTTCCTCCAGAGCTGATGCCCTGAATTTGGACTTGTAGCCTACTGGACTGTGAGAGAATAAATTTCTCTTTGTAAAGGCATCCACTCGTGGTATCTCTGTTAGAGCAGCACTAGATGACTGAGACAATTTGGTACCAGGAGTGGGGGGCTGCTCTAACAGATACCTAAAATGTGGAAACGGTTTTGAAACTGTGAAGGAATAGAGGTATGGCAGCAGCAGAGGACCAGCAGTGGCAGAGAACCTGCAGCAGCAGAGAAGGGGCAGCGACAGAGAACCAGCAGCAACAGAACCAGGAGACCAGTGCAAGACAGCACTGGAGCCGACCCACGGAGTGAGAGAGCTGAGTGCCTGTGCGCTCGAGGCTTCCTGGCAGAGTGGGGTGCCTTCGGGCACTTATCGGTGGAGTTAGGCTTGCTGACCCACAGAGCGAGGAAAGTGAGTGCCTGTGTGCAGGAGGCTTCCTGGCGGAGTAGGGTGCCTCCAGGCTCTTAATCAGTGGAGCTACCGAGCTTTGGAACACTTGTCCCAGCAGGGCAGATGTGGGCATGAGGCCCGAGAGCCAAGAGGCCACAGAAAGCAGAAGCTGAAGAGACAAGGAACACAAGAAGCAGAGCTGCCTCAGTCTCAAAAGTTATGGCCGAGACCTCTGGGGTTTCAAAGGGTGGAGCCATGGCCCCTGGTGTTTCTAAGGGTGGAGTTCTCACTCCAATGGACTAGGAGAATGGTGCGCCTGAAGCCGAGGGAGCAGAGTTGCTGTCCCAGTGGGCCTGGAAGGCGGAGCTGAAGCCCAGGGCTGAGGGGCCTCCACTCAGGATCTGGAGACTGTGGCCAATACCTGGAGCCTGGAGGGCAGGGCTATTGTGTAAATTGTCTCAGAGAACAGAGGATTATTTTCAAGTCTTGAGGGCTAATGTAAGGTGTTCTGTTAACTTGCTTGGTGCCTGTTATTCCTTCTTTCCCTGCAATTTCTCCCATTTGTAATGGAAATGTCTAGCTAGTGCCTGTTCTGCCATTGTACCTTTGGAAACAAATAACTTGTATTCTAGATTTCACAGATGAACAGGAATTTTTGAATTCTGGACTTGGAGTTAAGACTTTTGCTGTGATATGATGAGATGAATATGTTTTGCATGTTGCAAAGATGTGATTTGTTTTTTGTGGGGCAAAGGGTGGAATGTCATGGATTGAATTGTGTCCCCCAAAAAATGTGTGTAGCAACTTGGCTAGGTCATGATTCCTAGTACTGTATGATTGTGTTATCTGATGTGATGTCCTTATGTGTTGTACACTCTACCACTATGATGAGATTATATGTGATCTCCTCATGTGTTATAAATTCTATCACTGTGATGAGGTTATACTGATGAGGTTGACAAGATCAGTGTCTTAATGCAATCTCTTTTGAGATATAAAAGAGAGAAGTGAGCAGAGACACATGGGAACCTCATATACCACCAAGAAAGCAGTGCTGGGAGCAGAGCGCGTTCTTTGGACCTGAGGTTCCTGTGCAGAGAAACTCCCAGACCAAAGGAAGACTGATGACATGGACTTCCCTCCAGAGCTGATGGAGAAAGCGTTCCCCTGGAGCTGATGCCCTGAATTTGGACTTGTAGCCTACTGGACTGTGAGAGAATAAATTTCTCTTTGTAAAGCTATCTCTGTTAGAGCAGCACTAGATGACTGAGACAATTGGGAAGGACTTACAGAATGTTGTTGAGAAGGATTGATGACAGTGGATATCCAAGTGTTCTGAGATTTCCTGTTTTCTTTCTTTTTAATATTTCTCCTATGATTCCATGATGATCTGAGAATATACTTTGTATGATTTTTAAATATTTTAAATTTATTGAGTTTTGTTTTATGACCCAGGATGTGGGTTCTCTTGGTGAATAGTGTATGTACATATAAAAAGAATATGTATTCTGCATTCTGCAGCTGCTTGGTAGAGTGATCTATAATTATCAATTAGATTTAGTTGGTTGATGGTATTGTTTAGGTCTTCTCTATCCTTGCTGATTCTCTAGTTGATATGCAATTGCTGAGAGAGGGGTTTTGAAGTCTCCAGCAATGTTTGTGAATTTATCTATTTCTCCTTTCAGTTCTGCCCCTTTTGCCTTATGCATTTTGAAGCTCTATTGTTGGGTGCATAAATATTTAGCATGTTTGCTTCTTTTTGGTGAACTACCCTTTTATTGTTATATAATGTTATGTTTTTCCCTGGTACTTTTTTTGTTCTGAATTCTACTTTTTCTAATATTAATACAGCTATTTCAGCTTCCTTGATTAGTGTTTATATGCAATATCTTTTTCTATCCTTTTGCTTTTAACTTACCAATATCATTATATATGAAGTGTGTTTCTTATAAATAGTATGTAGTTGAGTCATTTTTTTTTTTATTCCATTCAGACAATCTTTCTGTATTGTTATGTTTAGGCTTTTTACCTTTATGGAAATTATTAATATGTTAGTATTTAAGTCAGCCATTTTATTATCTGTTTTCTAGTTTTTTGTTTGTTTTCTGTTTTCCTATAGGTTACTGAAAGTTCTGTTCAGTTTTTTATATGTGCCACCCCACGGGTCAGCTCAGAAGTTCATACACTGGTTAAAGAATCCTTTCTTCAGTAGTATTATTTCCCATAAACTTCCCTTCACTCTGTGATTGGGAGGTGGGGGTGCTGCCCTTTGCTTCATTTGCTTAGTGCAGATAGAAGGTGATCAACCAGGCTTCTTCTCACAGTTTCTGCAGCTGCTGTGTCTATTGAGTAGGGAAAGGTGCCATCTCTGCTAGTATTAGTGGAGGGTGGGAATGATTGAAAGGATCATTCCTTGAGTCCTGAAGTCGCTATCCAATCTGCCTTCTTTTTTTCCACTTTTTAGCATCTTCTGATGGTTGTTTCATGCATTTTGTCTGGGATTTTAGATGCGCTTAACAGAACAAATGGGGTGAAAGGTGCTTCCTTTATCTTTCCTCAAACAAGAAATATGACCTGTATCAAATTTCTTAATCATTCTTATCATTTTAATGTGACCATTATGCTGTCCTCTGGTGTAGCATAAAGTAAAATAATAGCAGTTTTTAGATTGTCTGTTTTTGTATATAGCCTTTCTCTGTCTCTCTCTCACACACACACAAACACAGTCACACTCACACACATACAGAACACTGAGATTGTGTGTTCAGTATTCTACCCCATGTCATTGTTGCTGTTACCTGCCGTTGAGTCAGTTCCAACTCATAGCAACCCTATGTACAACAGAACGAAACACTGCCCAATCCTGTGCCATCATCACGATCATTGTTATGCTTCAGCCTATTGTTGCAGCCACTGTGTCAATCTGTCTCATTGAGGGTTGTCATGGATTGAATTGTGTCCTCCAAAAATATGTTCATCAGTTTGGCTAGGCCATGATTCCTAGTATTGTGTGACTGTCCACCATTTTTCAACGGCTGTGATTTCCCTATGTATTGTAAATCCTCTCTATGATGTTGATGAGGTGGAATTAGTGGCAATTATGTTAATGAGGCAGGACTCACTCTACAAGATTGGATTGTGTCTTGAGCCAATCTCTTTTGGGATATAAAAGAGAGAAGTGAGCAGAGAGACATGGGGACCTTGTAGCACCAAGAAACAAGAGCCAGGAGAATAGCATGTCCTTGGACCTGAAGTCCCTGCGCTGAGAAGCTACTCAACCAGGGGAACATTGATGACAAGGAACTTCCTTGAGAGCCGACAGAGAGATAAAGCCTTCCCCTGGAGATGGTGCCCTGAATTTGAATTTGTAGCCTACTAGACTGTGAGAGAATAAATTTCTCTTTGTTAAAGCCATCCACTTGTAGTAGTTCTGTTATAGCAGCACTAGATAACCGAGACAAGGGACATCCTCTTTTTCACTGACCCTCTACTCTACCAAGCATGATGTTCTTCTCCAGGGACTGACCCCTCCTGATAACATGTCGAAAGTATGTGAGACATAGTCTCCCCATCCTTGCTTCGAAGGAGCATTCTGGTTGTACTTGTTCTAACACAGACTTGTTCCTTGTTTTGGCAGTCCATGGTATATTCAGTATTCTTCTCCAACACAACAATTCAAAGGCATCAATTCTTATTCAGTCTTCCTTATTCATCATCCAGCTCTCATATGCATATGATGCAATTGAAAACACCATAGCTTAGGTCAGGCACACCTTAGTCTTCAAGGTAACCTCTTTGCTTTTCAACACTTTAAAGAGGTCTTTTGCAGCAGAATTGTCCAATGCAATGCATCTTTTGATCTCTTGACTGCTGCTTCCATGGGTGTTGACATGAATCCAAGTAAAATGAAATCTTGACAAATTCAGTCTTTTCTCCATTTATCATGATGTTGCTTACAGATCCAGTTGTGAGGATTTTTGTTTTCTTTATGCTGAGGTGTAATTCATACTGAAGACTATGAAGACTATGCTCTTTGATCTTCATCAGAAAGTGCTACAAGTCCTCTTCACTTTCAGCAAGCAAGGTTGTGTCATCTGCATAACACAGGTTGTTAGTGAATCTTCCTGATGTCCAGTTCTTCTTCATATAGTCCAGCTTCTTGGATTATTTGCTCAGCGTACAGATTGAATTGGTATGGTGAAAAGATAGAACCTTGACGCATACTTTTCCTGTCTTTAAACCACGCAGTATTCCCCTTCTTCTGCTCGAATGGCTACCTCTTGATCTATGTACAGGTTCCTCATGAGAACAATCAAGTGTTCTGGAATTCCCACTCTTTGCAATGTTATCCATAATTTGTTATGATCCACACAGTCTAATGCCTTTGCATAGTCAATAAAGCACAGGTAAACATCTTTCTAGTATTCTCTGCTTTCAGCTAGAATCCATCTGACATCAGCCATGATTTTCCTGGTTCCCATGTCCTCTTCTGAATCCAGCTTGAATTTCTGGCAGTTCCCTGTCTATATATTGATGCAGCTGCTTTTGAATGATCTTCAGCAAAATTTTACTTGCGTGTGATATTAATGATATTGGTCGATAATTTCCACATTTGGTTGGATCACCTTTCTTGGGAATAGGCATAAATATGGATCTCTTCCAGTTGGTTGGCCAGGTAGCTGTCTTCCAGATTTCTTGGCATAGACAATGGAGCACTTCCAGTGCTACATCCATTTGTTGAAACATCTCAGTTGGTATTCAGTCAATTCCTGGAGTCTTGTTTTTTGCCAGTGCCTTCAGTGCAGCTTGGACCTCTTCCTTCAGTACCGTTGGTTCCTGATCATATGCTACCTCCTGAAATGGTTGAACGTCAACCAATTCTTTTTGGTATGGTGACTCTCTGTATTCTTTGTGTCTTCTTTTGATGCTTCTTGTGTCATTTAATACTATTCCCCATAGAATCCTTCACTATTGCAACTTGAGGCTTGAATTTTTTCTTCAGTTCTTTCAGCTTGAGAAATGCCAAGCACGTTCTTCCTTTTTGGTTTTCTAACTCCATGTCTTTGCACATGTCATTATAATACTTTGTCTTCTTGAGCTGCCGTTTGAAATCTTCTGTTCCGTCCTTTTACTTCATCATTTCTTCCTTTTGCTTTAGCTACTTGACATTCGAAAGCAAGTTTCAGAGTCTCTTCTGACATCCATTTTGTCCCCATAGTCTACCCCATACTCGGACTGAATTGCATTTTAAACCACAGAGTCTTCCTGTTACTGAGTAGGATATTAAGGAAATTTTATTTATAGGGATGAAAAAAAGGACATTGAATATATGAAATATTTCCCAAAACCAAAAATGCTTTTAATTTAAGAATCTAAATTTTTTGGTCATTCCTGTCAGGAAGGGAATATTTGAGGTTTTTTTTTTTTTTTTTTTTAAAGAAGATTATTTCTATAAAACAAACTACTGTTTTATTGAAAGACATAAATAAAGTACATTTTCAGCTAATAAGCCATTTAAGAGGTTTCATAAACATCTAGAATATTAGTCATTGGAGGAACTATAGAGGTTTTCTAGTCTTAAAAAAAGAAACAATTTAAAGCAACTTCAAAATATTTATACAGCCAAGATATGAATCTATTAAGTTATATTTTTGTAAGTTAACAGAATTTTCAGTGAATAACTTTTAAATAGTTAATCTTCCCTTAAATGTTGAAATATCTTTAACACTTTACGCAAGGAACATTTTTTGAATTTCAGAGTAGGAAGAAATTACTACTAATTAATTGTAAATGTATGTTCAGTGCCTTTCAGATACGTTAATATTGAAGATATGGGTAAATGATTACATTTTTAAGTATTAGTATTTCTTAGGCACTAAAACATTAGGTACCATATTTCTGCAATATGTATGAATTAAAACCATTGATTGTTAATACTAGTCAATATTGCTTCTGTAATTCATCTCTAGAAATGTTTTTAGAAAATGTGTTTAGTGGAACACTGATTGAATGGGATACTGTGGTGAATATGTAGTCCCCAACTTACAGCATGTTCGAGTTCCAACGAACTGCACTTAGAACTGTGTTTTTCTTTTTTTTTTCCTTTGGTACATCTTATCATTAGTAATATGTACTATGTATAGTGACAGCACATAATTTGTTGGTGTTATCATTCTCAGAAGTTAACTCACAGATGTTCAGTTTAATGATTTACTGTTCAAAACACGGGCCATATAGATTTAATTTTCTGAACTAAATCAGGAGCTTCATTTGCTTGAAAACATGGTACCCAGATGCTGATCACTTTGCTAAAGTCAATACACAGATTTGGGAAGCAGTGAGATGTTCCCACTAAATATGTGAAGAAAAAAATAAAAGGCCTGTACAGACAACTGTCACTAATTTTCTGATAAGAAATGCCATTTCCATTCCCAGGGATAATTCAGATGATCCAGAACCTTTCACAAGTGGAATTATTACCTCAACTGACAAAATGCCAATGTCATTCAACTCTTCTTCATCGTCAGAGTAAATTTTTAAGATTTGTGTATTTTTTATGTATATGTTTTAAAATATATCTGTAAGTTTATATGTAATGTTTTCAACCACCAAAGACAAGTATAGATCAAATTTATAAAGATATTGATAGTAAAAGGCGATAATAATGAAAACTGAAAAAGAAAATGAGGTATTTGACTTATGGCAGAACCGACTTACAACAGAGGTGTCGGAATCGAAATTTGAGTTAAACAGTTGGTTGATGTTACTTTTTGGCAAAACATTTCAGAAATGTTTTATAAGTTAGGGTTATTGTAAATCAACCATAAGATGAAATATGTAGTATTTCTCAAACTAATTTGACCTGAGAACTCCTAGGCTCTAAAGCCTAGGAGAAAGAAAATTGATGTTGGTCATATGCCTAGGAGTGTTAATTACAAAATTGTGGTCTTAGGGACTTGGTAACTGATTAGAAAAGAGGAGAATGACCCCAAGTCTTGATTTGCAAGTAGAAAGTAGAGGTCTTGCCAGTCTCCAGGGCAGCTATGTAGTAGAAAAAGCAGTTGTGTGCAGGAAGATGGTGAGTTACGTTGAATATATGTGGAGTTTGGGGTTGTGGTGTGAACGTTTTCCTCATTCCAAAAGCCTTCATAAGCTTCTCCCCATGGTCATTTTTGTGTGATGACTTTGCTTCCTATTACTATGAAAATAGAAGTGATCAGCAAAGAACTTCCACGAGCTCCCTCTATGACATCTGCCTACCTACTGCCAGATACTGTACCTTCAGCTCCTCTTACTGTGGCTGAATATCCTTTCTCCTTGCAGTTATCATCCCTTCCACTTGTATCTTAGAGCCTGTCTATTTTCCTAGTCCCAGTTAGTCCAGCAGCAGTTGTACCCTGTTCTTTCCAAATACATCAAATTTCCCTTCTCTCTTGGGTATTTTCCATCAATATTCAAACATACTATTAATTCTTTCATCTTAAAAAATATTCCCTTCACTTCATCTTCCCCTCTACTTTCCACCCCACTTTCCTTTTTCCCTTTATAGAAAAACTCCTTGAAAGAAGTATTATACAAGCTCTCTCCAATTTCCTTCCGTGTTTTTCCTGAATTTACTTCAAACAGGTACTACCTCCTTCACCTGTTTATTGAAACTGTTCTTTTTAGTGTCACCAGTGACTTTGTACTGCTAAATCCAAAGGTCTGCTCTCAGTTTTTATCTTACCTGAGCATTTTCACTGAAAGATAATCTTCGTTAGGCCCCTAATCTTTTTCCCCTATCTTCCTGACCACATTTTCTGTCTTGTTTGCTGTTTGCTTCGCATCTCCCTGATTTTTGAATGTTGGAGTGCCACAATGCTTAGCCCTGTGGAACTCTTATTTTGTTCTATCCTCTTACATCTGCTTGGTGATTTTATCTAATGTCATAGTTTTAAATACTCTCCAAACATTGATGATTTGCGTATTTTATTTCTAGCTTGCAGCTCTCTCCTGAGCCCTGACCTGTATATCGTACTTCCTGCTTAATGTATGCAGGAATTACATAATGTATCTCAAAACAAAAACAAAAAAACCCTCAACCTCCAGGGATTGATCCCTCCTGATAACATGTCCAAAGTACGTGAGGCGAAGTTTCACCATCTACACTTCTAAGGAACATTCTGGCTGTACTTCTTCCAAGACATATTTGTTCATTCTTCTGGCATTCCACGGTATGTTCAACATTCTTCACCAACACCATAATTCAAATGCATCAGTTCTTCTTCAGTCTTCTTTATTCATTGTTCAGATTTTGCATACATATGAGACAATTGAAAATACCATGACTTGGGTCAGGTGTATCTTAGTCCTCAAGGTGACATCATTGCTTTTTAACACGTTAAAGAGGTCTTTTGCAGCAGATTTGCCCAATGCAATACGTCATTTGATTTCCTGACTGCTGCTTCCATGGATGTTGATTGTGGATCCAAGTAAAATAAAATCCTTGACAACTTCAATATTTTCTCCATTTATCATGATGTTGCTTATTGTTCCATTTGTGAAGATTTTTGTTTTCTTTATGTTGAGGTGTAATTCATACTGAAACCTGTAGTCTTTGATCTTCAACAGTAAATGCTTCACGTCCTCTTTGATTTCAGCAAGCAAGGTTGTATCATCTACATATTGCAGATTGTTAATGAGTTTTCCTCCAATCCTGGTGCCATATTCTTCTTCATATAGTCCAGTTTCTCAGGTTATTTGCTCAGCATACATACTGAATAAGTATGATGAAAGATTATAACCATGACACATACCTTTCCTGATTTTAAACCACTCAGTATCCTCTTGTTCTGTCTGAATGACTGCCTCTTCATCTATGTACAGGTTCCTCATGAGCACGGTTTAGTGTTCTGGAATTCCCATTCTTGCACTGTTATCCATAATTTGTTACGATCCACACAGTCGAATGTTTTTGCGTAGTCAATGAACACAGGTAAACATCTTTCTGGTATTCTCTGATATCAGCTATGGTATCACTCCTTCCATGTCCGCTTCTGAATCTGGCTTGCATTTCTGACAGCTCCCTGTCGATGTACTGCTGCAACCATTTTTGAATTATCTTCATTAAAATTTTACTCGCATGTAATGTTAATGATATTGTTCGATAATTTCCACATTCTGTTGGATCACCTTTCTTTGGAATGGACACAAATATGGATCTCTTCCAGTTGATTGGCCAGATAACTCTCTTCCAAATTTCTTGGCATAGATGATGATGGCTTCTAGTGTTGCATGTTTGTTAAAACATCTCAATTGGTATGTCATCATTTCCTGGAGCCTTGTTTTTGCCAATGCCTTCAGTGCAACTTGGACTTCTTTCCTTCTTGATTATGTACCACTTCTTCTTGAAATGATTGAACAGCGACCAATTCTTTTTGTTACAGTGACTCTGTGTATTCCCTCCATCTTCTTTTGATACTCCCTCTGTCGTTCAATATTTTGCCCATAGAATCCCTCAGTATTGCAACTCGTGGCTTAAATTTCTTCTTCAGTTATTTCAATTTGAGAAACTGAACGTGTTGTTCTTCCCTTTGGTTTTCTAATTCCAGGTCTTTGCATATGTCATTATAATACTTTACTTCGTCTTCTCCAGCTGCCCTTTGAAATCTTCTGTTCAGCTCTTTTACATGATCATTTCTTACTTTCACTTTAGCTACTTCTATATTCAAGAGCAAGTTTCACAGTCGCTTCTGATATCTATTTTGGTCTTTTCTTTCTTTCTTGTCTTTTTAATAACCTTTGCCTTCTTCAGGTATGACGTCCTTGATGTCATCCCACAATTCTTCTGGTCTTCGGTTATTAGTGTTCAATGTGTCAGATCTATTTCTAGACGGTTTCCGAATTCAGGTGGTATATACTCAAGGTTGTACTTTGTCTTCTGTGGACTTGTTTTAATTTTCTTTTGCTTCAACTTGAACTTGCATAAAAGCAATTAATGATCTGTTCTGTGGTCATCTCTTAGCCTTGTTCTGACTGGTGATATTGACTTTCTCCATAGTTTCTTTCCACAGATATAGTCAATTTGATTCCATCTGGTGAGGCCTGTGTGTGTAGTTATAGTTTATGTTGTTGAAAAAAAGGGTATTTGCAACCGAAGAAGTTGTTGATCTTGCAAAATTCTATCATGCAATCTCCCGCATTGTTTCTATCACTAAAGTCATGTTTTCCAACTACAGATCCTTCTTTGTTTCCAACTTTCACATTCTGATCATCACTAATTATCAATGCATCCTGATTGCATGTTTGATCAATTTCAGACTGCAGAAGTTGGTAAAAATCTTCAATTTCTTCATCTTTGGCATTAGTGATTGTTGCATAAATTGAGTAATAGTTGTATTAACTGGTCTTCCTTGTAGGCATATGGATATTATCCAATCCTGACAGTGCTGTACTTCAGGATATCTTGAAATGTTCTTTTTGATGATGAATGCGATGCCATTCTTCTTCAAGTTGTCATTCCTGGCATGTTAGACTATATGATTGTCTGATTCAAAATGGCCAATACCAGTCCACTTCAGCTCACTTATGAACAGGATATGGATCTTTATGCATTCCGTTTCATTTTTGATGACTTTCTAATTTTCCTACATTCATACTTCCTGCATTCCACATTCCAATTATTTATGGGAGTTTGCAGCTGTTGTCATTTTTTAAAATTTTATTGTGCTTTAGGTGAAAGTTTATAGCACAAATTTGTTTCTCATTCAAAAATTTATGCACATATAGTTTCATGACATTGGTTGCAATCTCCACAATGTGTCAGCACTCTCTTCCTTTCCACTCCCGGTTTCCCGTGTCCATTCGTCCAGTTTTTCTGTCCCTTTCTGCCTTCTTTTAAGCAGGTGTTGCCTATTTGTTCTCATATACTTGATTGAACTAAGAAGCATGTTCCTCGTGTGTGTTATTGTTTGTTTTTTAGGCCTGTCTTATCTTTGGCTGACAGGTGGACTTCAGAAGTGGCTTGAGTTCTGAGTCAGCTGGGTGTCTGGTGGCCATAGTATAGGGGTTTCCTATAGTCTCTGTTATACCAGTAAGTCTGATCTTTTTTTGTGTATTTGAATTTTGTTCTACATTTTTATCCCGCTCTGCCTGAGACCCTTTATTGCTATCCCTGTCAGAGTGGTCAGTGGTGGCACCCTGGCACCATTTAGTTCTTCTGGGCTCAGGCTTGTGGAGGCTGTGGTTCACGTGTTTCGTTAGTCTTCTGGATTAATATTTTCCTTGTGTTTTTGTATTTTTTCATTCTCCTTTGCTCAGGATGGGATAGGACCAGTAGATGTATCTTAGGTGGCCGACTGCAAGCTTTTAAGACCCCAGATGCTACTCACTAAAGTAGGATATAGAAAATTTTCTTTATAAACTATGTTATGCTAATTGACCTAGATGTTCCCCGAGACTATGGTCCCCAGCCATTAGCACCAGTAACTCGGTCCCTCAAGGTGTTTGGATGTGTCTAGGAAGTTTCTATGACTTTCCCTTGGTCAGTGCTGACTTCCCCTATATTGTGTGTTGTTTCCCTTCAGCAAAGTTAACACTTGTCTACTATATAGTTAGTGATTTCCCCTTCCTACCCTTTCCCTCCCTTGTAACCATCAAAGATTCTTTTTTTCTGTACATAAACTTTTTCTTGAATTTTTATAATAGTGGCCTCATACACTATTTGTCCTTTTGTGATTGACTTATTTCACTCAGCATAATCAATCCCCTCCAAATTCGTCCGTGTTATGAGATGTTTCGAGGATTCATCATTGTTCTTTATTATTGCGTATCATTCCATTGTGTGTATGTACTATAATTTGTTTATCCATTCCTCTTTTGATGGGCACTTAGGTTGTTTCCATATTTTTGCTATTGTGAATAATATTGCGGTGGACATGGGTGTGCATATGACTATTTGTATAAGGGCTTTTATTTCTCTAGGATATATTCCTAGGAGTGGGATTGCTGGATCTTATTTTATTTCCAGCCTTTTAAAGTAGCACCATATCATTTTCAATAGTGGCTTCACCATTTTACATTCCCACTAGCAATGCATAAGAATTCCAGTCTCCCCACAACTTCTCCAACATTTGTTATTTTCTATTTTGCTTAGTGCCAGTAATGTTGAGGTGAGATGGTGTCTCATTGTAGTTTTGATTTACATTTTTCTAGTGGGTAATGGGCATTTCCTTTTGTCTGTTAGCCACCTGGATGCCTTCTTTGGTGAAGTGTCAGTTCATATTCTTTGCCCATTTTTTAACTGGATTATTTATCTTTTTGTTGTTGAGGTGTGGAAGTATTCTATCGATTTTAGAGATTAGGCCCTTGTCAGATATGTCGTAGCCAAATATTTTTTCCTGGTGTTCAGGTTCTCTTTTTACTGTTCTGTTGAAGCCTTTTGATGAGCAAAAGTGTTTAATCTTTAGGAGCTCCCAGTTACGTAGTTTATCTTATGGTGCTTGTGCATTGTTAGTTATGGTTTTTATTATATTTATGCCATGTACTAGGGCCCTTAGCATTGTGCCGATTTTTCTTCTATGATCTTTATAGTTTTTGGTTTTATATTTAGGTCTTTGATCCATTTTGAGTTAGTTTTTGTGTATGGTGTGAGGTGTGAGTTCTGTTTCATTTTTTTACAGATGGACATCCAGTTTTACCAGCACCATTTGTTAAAAAGACCATCTTTTCTCCTTTTAATGGACTTTGGTCCTTTGTCAAAGATTAGCTGATTTACATCTGGGTTCTCGATTCTGTTCCATTGGTCTATGTATCTGTCATTGTACCACTACCAGGTTGTTTTGACTACCATGGCTGTATAGGAGGTTCTGAGATCAGGTAGTGTTAGGGCCCCTACTTCGTTATTTTTCTTCAAAAATGCTTTGGTTATCCAGGGCCTCTTTCCTTTCTGTATAAAACTGGTAATTAGTTTTTCCATCTTGTTAAAGAATGCTGTTGGTATTTGGATCAGGATTGCATTATATCTGTAGATCATTTTGGGTAGAATTGACATTTTCATGATGTTGAATCTTCCATCATGAGCATGGTTATGTTTTTCCATTTATGTAGGACTCCTTTCGTTTCTTGCAGAACTGTTTTTTAGTTTTCTTTTTGTAGCTATTTTATGTCTCTGGTTAGAGTCATTCCTAAATATTTTATCTTTTCAGTTGCTTTATAAATGGTATTGTTTTCCTCATTTCCTTCTCGAAGTTGTCTTTGTTGGTGTATAAGAATCTAGCTGATTTTTGTATGTTGATCTTGTATCTTGCTACTCTGCTGAATCTATTAATTCCAATAGTTTTCTTGTGGAATCTTTGGGGTTCTCTGTGTATAGGATCATATCATCTATGAATAGGGACAGTTCTACTTCTTCTTTTCCTATTTGAATGCCTTTATTTCTTTTTCTTGCCTTATTGCTCTAGCTAGGACTTCCAGCACAATGTTAAATAGAGTGGTGATAAAGGGCATTCTTGTCTTGTTTCTGTTCTCAGGGGGAATGCTTTCAGCCTCTCTTCATTGAGAATGATGTTGTCTTTTGGTTTTGTGTAGACATCCTTTATTACGTTGAGGAATTTCCCTTCTATTCCTATTTTATTGAGCGTTTTTTTTTTATTATTAGGAATGAGTGTTAGACTTTATTAAATGCCTTTTCTGTGTCAATTGAGATGGTCATGTGAGTCTTTTCTTTTGTTCTGTTTATGTGGTGGATTATGTTGAACCATCCTTGCGTACCTAGTATGAATCCCACTTGGTTGTGGTTGTATTATTTTTTTGACATAATGCTGAATTCTATTTTCCAAAATTTTGTTGAGAATTTTTGCATCTATATCCACGAGATAAATTAGTCTGTAATTTTTTTTTTTTTTTTTTTTGGTGTCTTTTCCTGGCTTTCATATCAAGGTTATGCTGGCTTCATAAAATGAATTTGGGGCTATTCCTTCTTTTTCTATGCTCTGAAATAGATGTTTCTTTTCATTTTCAGTTGTGCCAAGTTAACAAATGAAGGTCTTGAAAGCTGGACTCCATCCACATCATTAAGGCCAACTCTACTTTGGGGAGGCAGCTCTTCCCCAGTCATATTTTGAGTAACTTCCCCAGTCATATATTGAGTGACTTCCATAATTTGAGTGACTTCCATTTTGAGTGCATCTTCTGGCATTATATCAGTTAGTGTTCTGCTGCTATTCATAAGGTTTTCACTGGCCAATATTTTTTCAGAAGTAGCTTGCCAGTTCCTTCTTCCTCATTGGTCTTAGTCTGGAAACTCCATTGAAACTGTCCACCATGGATGACCCTGCTGGTATTTGAAATGCTGGCGACAAAACTTCCGGTATCACAGCAACACACTAGCCATCATAGTATGACAAACTGACAGACGTGTGGTAGAACTTACTGTTATTTACTGTTTATTTACAAACTTCAGCATCCAGATAATTGCATGACTCATTCCTTCACCAACTTCAGGCCTTTATTCAAATGTCACCATCTTAGTAGGCATTTCTTGGCATTTTCCACATCCAAAATGTGACTCACAACCTTACCTTTCCCCTTTCCCTCCATAAGATTTATCATTATTCAGCAAAGTATATATTGTACTTTTTTTTTCTCTCTTCTTCGACTTGAAATTAAGCTCCACAAAGGCAGAGAGGTTTGTCAATTTTGTTTACTGCTGTTTGTTTAGTACTTATTGTAGACTCTGGCATGCATAATGTGCTCAATAATATTTGAAGAGTGAGTAAAGGAAATGAATGAATTCTTTATGGAGGGAAAAAAATCAACTGGCTATAACTGTTATAATTCTATTTTAGAGAATACTGTCTGGAAGTGAGATGTGCAAATAGTTACTCTGTAAAATTCAAAACCATTATAGTAGAAAAACCAAAGAAATTTCTAGAGTAAAAATTGAATCATTTTTAGGACTTTAATGATTATGTTTTGCCACTTATCTATTGTTTTATCGTTTTTAAAAAAAATACACCATTCAACTTCATTCCCTAAGTTTTTCAAGCCTGGTAACATGATGACCAGTAGTATTTTTAGTTTGCTTTTGCGTTTTTGCTGAATATCCCTTTTGCATTGTTCAGTGTTCGTCTCTGCCATGCAGGCTCACTATCTGAAAGCATTTTCCTTTCTCATCTTAACAGGTTACCATTTTAAGGCTCTTTAATCAATACCTTTTTCCATTTACATCATATTAAGATACAATTTAAAAGTTTAATTAAAGACTTCAGCAATTGTTGCTGATTATGCATGCTGAATTAAATCTGCGGACTGCAGACTATGACTTGATTCATGTATGAGGTCCTTTGTGGTAGGAAATGAAGGGAAGCAGGCTTCTCTCCATGCTGCAGGTGCTGGTGGGAGGAGTATTGATCTATTTGTCTTTGTGCCTCACTGCTTCGCTGGTCCATTATTTACAGATCGCTGAGACTGTGCGTGCTCAGGAGCAGGTGAAAGAGGGAGGTTGATTTTGCCATTCTTGGAACTCAGCTTTAATGATGAAGTTGATAAAATGAAAACATATTGTTTTAAAGAAACAGATATGTCACAATGGGCAACAGCCAGGTGGCTAAATCAGGGTTTCTGTAAATCAAATTGATATACGGATAATTTTGATGTAAAGCAAACTTGCATTTCTGTGTGTTATTTTCAGTGGGCTTTCAGATGTCTGCTACAGACCAACTGTGAAGCAGACGAAGTTTGGTGATTCCCATTGGTTCAGGGTTGTTACAATAGATGATCTCAAATCTCCCATCTACCTTTAAGAAACATTGCTTCTAATATTGTACTCATTTATTAATCAATGTTTTTTGAGGACTTGTTTTGTTTCAGGTCCTATGCAGTGTCTAGGGATACAAAAAGTGAAAACAATGTTGAATGGTGTGTGTATTTTTAATGAAAAACAAAATAAGCAACTGGAAAAACACAATACCTAAAGGCTTAAAAATGATTCAGTTTTTACTCTAGAAAATTCTTTGGTTTTTCTACTATAATTGGTTCAGGATTTTATAAAATAACTAGTAGCGCATCTTACTTCCAGATAGTATTCTCTAAAATAGAGTTATAACAATTCGTTTTTTTCTCTAGATAGCAAACAATAGCACTATGAAATACATTATATTATGTTTCACGAAATATAGATGAAAAAGCTAAGAAAGCTTGTTGTTAGTTGCTGTGAGGTTAGCTCTAACTCATGGTGACCACATGTACGACAGAATGAAAAGCTGTCCAGTCCTGGGCCGTACCCATGATCAATTGGGTCAGACCATTGTTATCCATAGGGTTTTCACTGGCTGATTTTTGGAAGTAGATTACCAGGCCTTTATTCCTAGTCCATTTTACGTGGTCTGGAAGCTCCTCTGAAACCTGTTCAGCAACATGCAGTCCTCCACTTTCAGACAGGTGGTGGCTGCACATGAGGTACATTGGCCAGTAATCGAACACGGGTCTCCCACACGGAAGGTGAGAATTCTACCACTGAACTACCAATATGGCAGTAAGACAGCTTACTCATCCTTTAAATGATTTGTGCAGTATCACACAGCTAGTAAGGGATGGAGCTGGCATTCAAACCACTGTGCTCTGAATTCAAAGCAGGAACACATGAGTCTATGCTATACTTTCTCCAGATGCCTGATGCCCCATTACATTATTTAAAATTTGCCAAAGTACCTAGTATGAAATAGATGCTGAACGAATATTCACTGATAGAGCCTCATCAGCCACCTCCCAAGGCATTTCAGCTGTGATCCCAGCCAGTTTTCCTGCCATTCCACCACAGCCTAGGAGGCCCCACATCCTGACTGCATGGTTGCCAAAGGAGCGATAAGCCATCCATCAAAGCAGAGCAAATGATCAGAAGCTACTTAGGGAGGGACAGTAGCTTACACCAGAGCCGCCACACTAAAAAAATACAAAATTGGAAGAAGAGGCTACTATGAATCAGAACCAATTGAAGAGACAGGATTGGGCAATACAATTGGTGAGAATTATTAGTACATTATTTGAACATGTACACACACAAGCATCCCCCCAAAAAATCAGGTCTAAATAAAACATAAGTTCAAGCTAAAATGGAAATAAACTACTTGAGAATGAATTTAATTTCTTATGCCAAGGAACAATAACTTTATAGATTGTTGAAATGTGACATAGGTCAAGGCCTTCTTTTTTTTTTGTCTGCTTAATATTCCTCGTGACTTAATTTCACAGCAGTGAAGATGTTGACTTTTGTCCTTAATTCATATTGAGTAGCTGATTGGGTATTTATCTTATATTGAGTTCCAGGCAAATCCTGTCTGAAAGTGGAGCCAGTTATAAAGTTGATGTAACAGGTGGCATTCTTGGCAGCATCACATTGGCAACTGAACTCCTTGGTGGGCTCGGTAGCTTTTCTGGAACGGTTAATCTGGACTTGATTCTTTGCTATATAAAATAATTAATATTCAATTCTTTCACAATTAGATAATCCCTGGAGACACGATACAAATAGCAGGTGGTAATTTCTTGTGTCTTGGATAATATTACATGTTAAACGACAGAAAGCATTTTCAATCCTGATCACAGTAAGACTTGTAATTGTTTCTAAAAACTCTTCCTGATAAAACAGTAGTAGAAAGTATGTTTGGAATGAACCGAGAAGCTGTGTTAAAATAGTGCTCACATCATGTTTCCAAGGCCTGTGAAATTCTAAACCCAGAACTGCTGCTGTTCACTGAGCATGTGCTAAGTTAAGTCAAGGATATTATGCTTCGGCCATACAATGCCGATCAGCTCTTTGCTTGTCTTCACTGTACATAGGCTGCACTTTCACACCAGTACTGATGAATTTCCTTAACTTTCCACTGACAGCTTTAGAGAAAAAAAATGTTTAATTGCTTAATTCAGTACTAGCAATCCCAGTGGGTACAATTTACATGTGTGCTAATGTTTTGAAATATCTTCTGTATCCTTATAGGGATGCACAGTGTACAACCTGTGCAACTGTGTGTGCAGCAACCCTGCTCCCACCCATCCCACACAACCACACCTTTAACTCTGAGCACCATACGGGGATTTCTGATTATATTTGCAGTTTCCTAAAATTTCTTACCTTTTCCTCCGTGGTGGAATTTGTTTATCAATTATGGCAAAGCAGTTTATCATTGGAGGGTTTACCAATCTGAAGTCATTTGATCTCTGCAAATCACCTGACATTACCAGACTTAGGGATTTCAGAAAGGGGAGGAATATTAACAATCCCCAAGTTCAAAGTACTATAAGTAAAGTATACTTCATTTATTTTACTTTGAGATTATTGAATATGGCTGTCTCTAAATTTTTGTAAGATTTATTTTAAACCTAAGATACTTCATGAAGGAAACAACACTAGCTATTCATTTTTTTATGGTGGCACTGTTATTTCTTACTGACTTTATTTGAGCAAAATTCATTTTCTTGATACTTCATAAGGTAATATATTTGTTCTTCCTGCTACTTAGATAAAATCCATGAGAGGGCGGTAGAGTACCTGTTTCAAATGTAAAAGAACTTGTGTAACATGAAATTCTGTAAAAAATATAACCTTTGAGTGACTACTATTATCATATTAGGTTAAAGAAATTGCTACCTTTGTAATCTAAATGTCATTATATAGAAAGCTAAGTATTTTTTTCTTAATTCCTCTCATGTGATGGTTTTTTTAAAATTATTAATGATAATCAATGGTAATTTTAGTCATGTTACTCAAATTAGAGGTTTAGGACAATTAAGTTTATTTAAAAGTGAATATTTAATTTGGGTCTACTTTTTTAAATTGAAAAAGATATCCAGTGGGATAAATCAACGTGAATTCAGCTTCCTTTTCTATTTAACCTATCACCTAATCATTTAATATCAACTTTGGCCTCCCTTCTTTCTGAAACCAGATAAGTATTTTATTAAGTTAAAAAATCATTATATGTGCAACACTACTCTACAATTTAGTTGGCTTATAGCTAACATTCCAGACAGCAAGTTAACTCAGCTACAAAGGAGCCCATTTTGCAACCTGCTTATCTTGGAGAGAACGTTAAGAAGTTATATTGCTCAAAGCAGGAAGGCTTCCGAGTGGTTGACGGAGTTCTTATTTACTCTAATCTCCTAGAGAGCCCAGAGCTCATGATACCAAAAACATATTTCTATTTGTAATAATTTGTAAGTATTTTTCCTCTATCTACTACTTTTATGCTGCAGGGAATTTCTATAAACTTCATATTACTGATATTTTCTGTTTATATATGTAAGTATGTTGTCGATATCATAACATTGGACCTAACCATTGGAAACTCCTAAAGTCTAGCATTGTAGAGCATGAATTTGGAGTCATCAGACTGAATCCTACCTATGCCACTGACAGATGAGTCATCCTGGCAATTTAGCTAATGTTCCTGAGCCATTCCCCGCATCTGTTGAAAGAGGATACTAATTTTATCTACTGCATAGGCTGAGTATGATGGTAAAGTGACCTAAAAACTTAGTAAAGTGACTAGTACATGGTAGCAATTCAATAATTATTTTTGTTATTAGTTTTAGAGTTGCATATAGTTTCCATAAAGAAGCTATTAGAAAGAGCCTTATAAATATGATAATATCATGTTTATAGAAAAGAAGTTTTCCAGGATTTTTTTCAGTCTGTTACTAGGCCCCATGCATGAAACTTCTCTCTAATTTCAGTTCTGTTATGCTTCAGATTATGTTGGCAACTTATTTGGTGTTATCTAATGATCACTTTGAGTCAAGCCTCTGTCATGGTTCTATCTTTGTATTTATTAGAAAGCTTACGTTCAGAGTTTTGGTCTCCCGTCTCACCAATTTTGTATAATTTAGCCTCCCATATATATGTCTTTATACACATTTTCTTTCTTTTTTTCCGTTTTCTTCACCCACTCCTATTAAATTGTGATGTGTGTAGTTTTGCAAGATGCCTTAAATTCTTTCTTCGACTAGTTATGAGTTGCATCCTTCCATGCAGGCAAATGAACAAAGTAAATCTGTGTGATTCCTGAGGAGCAATGTTTATGATTTATTGAAAAAGAAGGTGGTATGTGTTAATTGCAGAAGATTTCACTCCTCAGTAGGTGCTAGGTAATTATGACCTGAATAAAAAGTATTCTTTTTTGTTAACTACTGAAAATAGATATTATACATTTTTATACAAGAAGCATGTATAGAAAAGGCGTACAAGAAACTGCGAGGGCAACTTTGTGATTCTCCCAGCTCTCGCTCTGAGTATCTGCTTATTATAAGAGTCACTGATCTTAAGGGTTTTCATCCCATCCTGGTACAGTTGAAATCACATTCATGTATAAATACTATTGTTTCCAATCCTTGAATTCTTTGTATAGACACATGAAAATACAGGAGTTAATTCTGCTTCTGAGATGTACAGTTTACCCCAAAGAACCGTTGTTAACCCTCTGCTGTTAACCTAGAAGTTTTCATGCCTAGAACAACCTCTGACAGATTTTGGCACAGGCATCAGCTCATTTTTACACTATTGCCAAGATCATTTTATTTTGAAAAAGCAAAAGCTTCTTCCCTCACTAGATTGTAACCCTACCTTTATACATTTTCCCCGATGATTGTTCAAATCACCCAAGTGTTTCAGAGGTCATATGAATAAAGCTGTACATTTTTCCCCCACGTTGGAAAGCCTGCTACTGGAGTACATTTTGGACTTTGAAGTAAAAGTAATCACCCTAACTTCTCATTATGTTTCACTGGAAGCTTATGGGATTCAGCCCCAGCAAAGTCTCCTTAACCTTCTTTGAAGTTACTGGGTTAATATTACCCATTCTCTTTGCCATTGGTAATGGTGGTTGCCCTATAGCATTTTTGTCTCATTTGAAATATATTGGGAATGACTATTCTCCGTCCGTCCATAGCCAAATTAAAAATGAGAGGCATCAACCATATGATACTAAATAATTTGGGCTCCGGTATCAGGGTGATTTTTAGGGAATCTGAGGGACACCTATGCTCCCTTTCTACTTTGGGCATAAGATACTTATATATATATAATAGTTATATATAATACTTATTGTATTATAATTGTTGATTTCCAAGATTTACCCATTCCACTGGAAACTCCATGAAGGCAGAGTCCATGATTTCTCTGTATCCCTGCACTATCTACCATTCTCTGTGGCTGTAGCAAATATTGTTGATTCCCTGAACAACTCCACTCAGTGCTCACCTTCCACAAATGACTTTTTATTGCCAGCCCTACAGTGGTTTGTCTGATAGATTCCTCTAGCTATGGGAGCATGTACACAGGGAAGTCTAGAAAATGTCAGTGAGTTAACACCCACTGGATGAATTCTCAATATCAATAGCTTATGGGAGTTGGTAAGAAAATAACCAGTTTCCTCACCCCTTAAGTTTTACAACTCTGAGGTATGTTCTACACGCTATCTTTCAAGGGTCTTCAGTGGGATTGAACCCAACTTGCTCACAGCAGTGATGATGGATTGGATGGATTGGATGGATTGGATGGATTGGATGGATTGGATGGATGGATGGATGGATGGATGGATGGATGGATGGATGGATGGATGGATGGATGGATGTATTAATTATGCCTTTATTTAGGTTACCTTTGTTGTTGTTGTTTTTAAGAAACCTTAACCTTGGTAGTAGCCAATTGACTAAGGAGCAAGCCTATACATTTAATTTCTATTTCCTGGACTTTATCACCTTGTTTCATGTGATTTCAACAAAAGAAAATATAGTAGCTAGATAAAATATTCTTTGTCACAGTGACTGCGAGGAAAAGAAATGTGAGTTGTATTTCATATGCAGACAGACCAGTGTAGATCTTTTGCATAGACATTTATTAAGAACTGATATTGCACTTTGAGTGAATTCACTACAGAAGGACCATCTGTCAACATTTTGTGACTTTAAGCTATAATTATTATAAAATCCAGTGTAATTTTTAAGATGAAAAGATAATTTAGGTATAGGAGGATTTCAAACGCATTAAAGAAGAAAAGGTGCCTCTGTTATTCCCCTACATGCTGAGTTTTATTTAAGGCAAAATTTAAGTGATATTATTTCTGAAATGTTTCTCATTAATAGGCACACAGTATGATTTTGCAGTTTAGCTGACATATGCTCCATCATGTATAGATCATAGAAAACATTATTATTGTTATTGAACTAATGCCGCCCAGAAAAATCTATCACATCAATTTTATATGAAAATATTCTAATTGTTATATGTATTGATGATGAATAAAAATTAAAAAAATAATATTTTACTACAAAATAATCAATACATACCATGATATATTTTCAATTAAGTTTTAGTATTAAATTCTTGATCACTATAGCTGATGAATAGTCTTGAAATTCATGAACATAAAATTGAATAATTTAAAAGCTATCTTTCTAAGCATTGTAACAAAATCATTATATTCTAGAAACATGTTACATAACATTTTCCCAGGCATTATTTCTCAATAATTTCTTGAGCACTACTTAGTAATAACTATAATACAACTCTAGTATCTAATTGCAGAAAACGTGTTTTAGAAATACTTCTAGAAAATTCTAGAAAACTTGCTGACTGACTTAACAATTCTGTGTAATTGTTCTAATGGTCATTATTGAAGTTTCTGTTTTCTTAGATGTGTGAGGTTTTCCCCACTTATGCTACTTTCTCAATTAATCATTTTTTATCATACAGCTGAGAATTAAAATAATAATTTGCAAGTTTGAGAATGTGTTTTCATTAATTGTTATTCCCTACCATAGTTCATAGAATATGGGCATGAAATACATGAAGTAAGTGTCAACACTGTACTCTTATGTCTGTGGCAGATATCAATGATCAGTTAGAATACTCATTCCTACTGAGAGAACAACCTGGAAGCTCCTACCAATGAAACCAAGTTGGCAAGAGATTAGTGTACAATCTGCCATCTTAGATATAGGAGTACCAGAATATCATTTGTTAAAACTGCATAGTTAACATGCATATCTCTATGTGTTTTATATAAGGATACATATGTATACATATATATCCACTTACGTGTACGTATGCATGTTGTATATAATTACTCACATTTTATATACGCAAATATATATATATATGTGAACTCACAAATAGTTATATTTCTGCAAATATAAATATTTAATAGTATATAAATCCTTATCTAGAGATAATTTTTATAGAAAGAACTAAGTATAAACAAGAGTAATTATTTTCGCTTAGCTTCTACCAATGATTTGAAATTTAGACTCAAAATTTTATATTTTCATCCAAGTACTGTGAGCACTTAATTTTAAATGGTCATAGAGAATATGTTATATTTTCTCATTTCTCATGTTAACTATTTAATAATTCATTTGCTGTGCTGTTAATAATTGTAACATTTGAATAGTCAGATTTATTGTTATTTTCAATTTGATGATACTAAGTATAAATGGAAACCATTAACTGGTGCCATGGTGATATGCAGATGACACAGCCTTGCTTGCTGAAAGTGAACAGGACTTGAAGCACTTACTGATGAAGATCAAAGACTACAGCCTTCAGTATGGATTACACCTCAACATAAAGAAAACAAGAATCCTCACAAATGGACCAATAAGCAACATCATGATAAATGAGAAAATATTGAAGTTGTCAAGGATTTCATTTTACTTGGATCCACAGTCAACACCTGTGGAAGCAGCAGTCAAGAAATGAAACAATGTATTGCATTGGGCAAATCTGCTGCAAAAGATCTTTTTAAAGTGTTAAATAGCAAAGATGTCACCTTGAGGGCTAAGGTGCGCTTGACCCAAGCCATGGTATTTTCAATTGCCTCATATGTATCATGTGCATGCAAAAGCTGGACAATGAATAAGGAAAATCAAGGAAGAATCGATGCATTTGAATTATGGTGTTGGCGAAGAATATTGAATATGCCACAGAGTGACAGAAGAACAAGCAAATCTGTCTTGGAAGAAGTACAGCCAGAATGTTCCTTAGAAGCAAGGATGGTGAGACTTCATCTCACATACTTTGGACATGTTATCAGGGGGTACCAGTCCCTGGAGAAAGGGACCAGTCCCTGGAGAAGGACATCATGCTTGGTAAAGTAGAGGGTTAGCGAAAAAAGAGGAAGACCCTCAATGAGATGAATTGACACAGTGGCTGCAACAATGGGCTCAGACATAGCAATGATTGTGAGGATGGCTTGGGACCAGGCAGTGTTTAGTTCTGTTGTACACAGGGTTGGTATGAGTTGGAACTGACTTGATGGCACCTAACAACAACAACAGTGTCATGGCTGATATTAGTGATTCTAGATCTGATGAATGTACTCTAGTATTTAACTCTTCTGATGTAGATTAGCAAGATATACCATGGATTTTAATTTTGGGTCATGGAAATTATTTCTATTGAGTCATTTATTATTGAAAAAGGGACAAATATTCTTACCTCTTTAGCAGAACAAGCCCCTGCAACACTGTAAAAACAGACAAGCTTTCTTTTGCGTCTCTGTGTCATTTGTTCATCCCGTGTCTCCTCCAACCCATATCCTAGCCATTGAGACGCACTTCTCATATTTGACAACAAGATAAGTACTCTGATGTCCTGATTCCTGGATTGCCACTGTCTATTTCAGTTTATGCGACTTTTACTTTTAATAAATATCCCAAACATAAGACTTTTTGCCTTTTTCCTTACGTAAATGTATTTAGCACATATCTCATTTCTTCTAAGGCCTGCTATTATCACAGGTTAGCTAAATCCATCAATTAATTTGAACCAAGGTGTTAATGCTTAGTAAGAGTGCAGTCTGATAATAGCTACCTTCATTGCCTTCATCTAAAGGATGAAAAACTAGAGAAATTTAGACGTAGTATAAGGCAATGCAATTGAAGTTGGCATTTTTAAGTACTGAGAAATTTCCTAAAGCCTGTCAGAAGACTGCCTGATTCTCCAGTGTGTTTCAGCATTGCCTATTATCATGCTGTTAAATTATAGAGTCAAAGAGATTTAGAACTAGAAATTACCTGGGGTTAAATCAACCCAGGAGTGGTACTTGAATAAGCAGTACTTGAACTGCCAAAGCCCCTACCCCACCTCCATTCTTGCTGAGCCATGACAGAAGCTCACAATCTATCTCAGCGCAGAGCACCAACAGCTTCTTCCAAGCTGCCATTGTTGGCCCTTCATGTGAAATGATTTGTCATTCTACTTCCTCTTTTTTTACAGTTGAGACCTGGAGAGGAGAGTGGGTTGACCAAGGCCTTACAGCTAGTTGGTTGAGAGGTAGGATAAAGTTCCACAATTTCCCGTGCATGGTTTATTTTCATTACCCATGGATGTCACATCACTCTACCATTTGTTCATCTCTGGATTCACTAAGTAGAGCATGAACTGTGTAGACCATTGCTTCTATATTTTCCCCCGTGGGAAATGTGACATTTCAGCTCTGGAATAAAGTAGGGGCTTAACCAAGAATGGAATCTGTATTTCTTGACACTCCATTCAAAACTTTCATCTTTTCCTGAGAATAGAATCCATATCTCGATCCTTTGTGCATAGCTTTCTCCCTATACCACCTAGGTTAATTTTTCTGATTTACATCTGTATCTTTCCAGCCCTCATTTATCCATAAAGAGTAAAGTTAAATCTGAAAGTATTCGTGCTAAGTCCTGATAATTATATAATTGATATAAATAATATTCATGATTCATGTAAATTGCTAACATTGATAAATATAATTATTTTTATCAATACAAAAGTAAAAATTATTTGTGTGATTAACTTAGCAAAGCCATCACCCACAGCTATCATTCTTTTAATGTCCTTTAAAAATACTGTGGTATATAGTATAGTTGTATACTATTTCCTTTGGTTTCTGATCGTTGTAGGAAAATGATAGATCTGAAATTGTTAATTACTGAAAATATCTGTTGTGGTTATCCATTAATTATTTTAATTTCCAAGACTATAAAATTCAGAAATCATTCTACTTATAATTTGTGCTAAAAGGGAAGGCTTAACTGTGCAGGTAAGGCTAATCAGGTATACTAAACTGAAAACCAAACCTGTTGCCATTGAGTCAATTCTGACTCACAGTGACCCTATAACACAGAGTAGAACTGTCCCATAGGGTTTCCAAGAAGTGGATTTGAATTGCCAATCTTTTGATTAACAACCAAGCTCTTAAAAACTGTGCCACCCGGCACAACTGGACTAAACCAAAGCTAAGAATTTAGCTGAATACAATCAAATACTTTGAGATGAGGGGTCTGGGGACCATGCTGTCAGGGGACATCTATGTCAATTGGCATAACAAACCATATTAAGAAAATGTTCTGCATCCTAGTTTGGTAAGTGGCATCTGGGGTCTTAAAAGCTTGCAAGCGGCCATCTAAGATGCATCAATTGGTCCCAACCACTTGCAGTAAAGGAGAACGAAGAACACCAAGACACAAGGAAAGTATTGGCCCAAGAGACAGAATGGGCCACATAAACCAGAGACCTCATCAGCCTGAGACCAGAAGAACTAGATGGTGCCCGGCTACCACCAATGAACGTCCTGACAGGGAACACAACAGAGGGTCCCTGATGGAGCAGTAGAACGATGGGATGCAGAACTCAAATTCTAATAAGAAGACCAGACTTAATGGTCTGATTGAGACTGGAGGCGCCCTGGAAAGCATGGCCCCTGGTCTCTCCATCACCCCAGAACTAAAACAATTTCTGAGGCCAACTCTTCAGATAGGGATTGGACTGGACTGTGGGACATAAAGTGATACTTGTGAAGAATGTGCCTCTTAGACAAGTAGATACAAGAGACCAAAGGGGAAGATTCTGTCCAGAGGTGAGATGGGAGGGCAGAGAGAGTTAGGAGCTGGTTGAATGTTATGGGGAATTAGGGACGGAGGGGAGGAGTATGCTGTTGCAGAATGGTGTGAGCGGTTGGGGTCTCATAACAATGTATGTAAAAAAAAAAAAAATTCTGTATGGGAGACTAACTTGAAATGTAAACTTCATTTAATTACAACAATTAAAAAAAAAAAAAAACTGTGCCACCAGAGCTCCAATCAGGTATAAGAATAATAAATAACACCCTATTAAACAACAACTTGAATAATTTGTAAGTTCAGGGAACTGCCACCTTGCTTTCATTTACATATTAATTGATGGGCTATTTATTTTGTTTTTGTTGTAGCACCTTCACTTCTCTCCATCAGTGTTCAAATCAAGTAAATTTTGTTGCAAGCCTTTGAGACTTGGTAGATGGAGGTAAAAAATGTTTGACAAACTTAGCTATTAATGCATCTAGCTTTTCTACTTTTCATGACTGGGGCACATTTGACAGAAGTAGACAAGCAAGTATTAAAACTGAATGTAGTATCTCTTATGCTTTTCACTTCCCAGAAATGTGTTCTCAGAAGTGTGTTCTATTCTTTATGAAAACCAACACAACAGTCAGTTAACTCCTGTTTCACTGTTCAGATTTTTATGAAAGTCTGGGCAAAAGAATTTGGAAAATGTTCAGAAGAAACAAAAGAAAAGATAAATAAAAGTTTGACTTGATATCTTCTATTTATGGTTTAAGCTTGCCATTCAACAACAGTGTAAGTCCGACAACACCATTTGTGGAATTCACTGAGTCAGTGAATGGAAATATACAAGGAATCGGCACTGGCTGAACAAAACTGCAAGATGGTAAATTAGGAAAAGCACCAAACAGTGCCTAATCCAACAACATGTCAGTCACTTCAGTGTGGCTTTTTCAGTCTCAACATAATTATATTTGATGGCATACCATGTGTGTTCCTCAAGATTTTGCCAGTCCCTGCAGTGGGACACTCTCTACTGTGGCCAAGCCAGGTATCCTCTGCCTGAGTACTGCTGTGCTTATGCCTGTGCGGCCTTACTAAACTGAAGCTGTCTTAGATGTTTAGTAAATTTACATCTACCAAGTACACAGTCTGGACAGACATCTGCCTTCTAGATGGTCCTCATCTCTTCTTGAATTATTCCTAAGTAGATAGAGCTGTTTATAGACTCTTTTCCAGGCTTTGAAAGCACAAAAGAGAATCTCCTGTGAGGACAGAAAGTCACCATCCTGATCAAGGAGTCATGGTCAGTGTGTTTTCTGGTTTGGTTCAGCTCACCTGGAGCTGCCCAATGGGGCCCCAGTACATCACTGCCTCAGTTTGGATCCTCTTCCGTTTTAGGCTGAATTCTTATAACAGTCTAAGTCCTGATCTTTGATCTTAAACCATTGCAATCTGCCTTTCACACTAATGCCAGAATGGCCTTTCTCAAACAACCTGATGAGATTACTCCACAACCCAAAAGTTTTCAGTAACTACTTTTCACAGTCATCTATAGAATCCATTTCAAATTTCTTGTCTTTACATACAAAGCTCTAAGTTATCTAAGTCTTGCCTCTCTTTATACCCTTATCTCCTGCTATTCTCCCCTCCACCTCACTGCTATCTCATACCCTCTGTTGTACACATAGTTCCCTTGACATTTTTCTCGTATCTTCTTCACTGCCACGTCTTCAACTTGGGAAAACTCTATCGCTCTGCCTCCAACCCCATCTATCAAAAGTACATATTCATTTTCAAAATTTAGTTCAAACATCATTTGTGCTAAAAAAAGTTTCCCTCCACTACCCATCAAGAAGACACAGCCCAATGCCTATTGCTGTCAGGTAGATTCTGAGAGTGCTTTCCATGGGTTCATGCCCCACATGGGTATCCCCTTAATAGTCCAATTTTCCATTGCCCGTTTGCCTGACCATATAGCCAGGCCATTGGCCATTGCCCATGAATCAGTAAAAATTCAAACATATGGGCTCTCACCATTGCACAGTTTTTCCATCACAGCTAGGAAGCCAGTATGCAGTTCAGCCCATTAAGCTGGCCTGTTCTCACCTTCTTCAATCAGAGTCTTTGCATGTGGTGGTCTTAAAGCAGCAGCTTTCCACATCACATATTGTCCATGTACCCTGGAACTGCCATCTGTGGACCAAGCAGCCTTCTCCTGGTCAGCAGAAAGTTGTTCATAAGGCACTGTCCATGTAGCAGTGGGATCTGACAGCTTCTCAGGAGGTTTCAGGGTACGACCTATGAGAAAAAAGGCTACTTGCTTGTTGATAACTCTGCATTCCCCCAGTGGCTTGTTCTTGTATGGGGGTGCTGCAGCAATGCAGAGATGGGCTGAATCTAGACACATTCTCCTCGAACCCTCTGAGGCACAAAATGCTAGTAAGGACTACACTATCTGCCAGCAAGAAAGACAGAAGTTGCAGATGGCTGTGGGGCAGATTCCCTGGGGGGAAGGCCCTGCCCATAGTTGGCAAGTTGACTATATTGGACCAGTGAAGCTGGTGACACCAGGTGGCTATGAATAGATCCTCACAAGAATAGATACTTAACTCTGGACTGGGCTTGGCATATCCCATGACAGATGCTAATGCCAAAAACGCCATTAAGGGATTGGAACAAAAGATACTATACCAGTTTGGGCCACTGAGTTATGTTTCATCAGACCAAGGAACACACTTTACAGCCCACAGGGTGCAACAATGGGCCAAGAAACATCATATTAAATGGACATACCATGTTGCATACACCCTCAGAGAAATAGTCTGATAGAGAATTGAAATGAGCAGTTGGAACATTTGTTATCTAAAATGGGGGGAGATAAATGCATGAAGAGCTAGCTCACAAGACTTCATGAACGTGTGCTCACACGCAACATGAGGGGGACAAAGGGAGGATTACCACTGGACAGATTCCTACGCTTCTCTGGGGGATCTTGGGAAGAGGGGGTGGGAGAGGATGTTGGTGCCACTGTACAGTGCTTCCTCACATCACCTAAAATTGCTTTTTTCCTGTCGGATGTTGTGGTTCCAGGACCAGGGATGCAGCTGCGGGTGCCGGCAGCAGGGGTGATCCATAAGCAAGAGACTGTAACTATACCCCCGAATGTGTAGGCCAGAATTCCCAAGGGCCTGATGGGATGGATTATACTTTCTACCCATCTGGCAAAATTGGTGTTGACAGAAGACGTAACACCTCCTCAAATAGCTCGAGCTTTACCACGTACATACTCTGTAACGATAACTATGGCACTTTCAAAACTCAGTGCCTTTGAGGTGATTCTGACTCATAGCACCCAGTAGGACAGAGTAGAACTGCTCCATAGGGTTTCCAAGGCTGTAATCTTTACAGAAGCAGACTGCCACATCTTTCTCCCATGGAGTGTCTGGTGAGTTTGAACTGCCAACCTTTTGGTTAGCAGCTGAGCGCTTAAACACTGCTGCCACCAGGGCTCCTTATAGCACTTTTGGGGCTTATATTACATGTCTATACACAAGGGTAATATTTATTCTTATATGTTCAAATTCTTGTAATGCCTGGAATATAGTAGGTCAATAAATGATCATTGAGTGAATGAGTAAATGGACGAATAAACGAATGAGTGAATGCATGCATGCATGCATAGGGTTGGGCCTCTGGCTGTCATTTACCTTTGAAGATGGTCTGCCATCAGTAAGAGTTGCTTTTAGTTATCTGTAGCTTGGAGGAGCAGAAGTCAAGTAGAGGTTCCTCCCCGGATAGGCAGTCTTCAGTGAAGAATTGTTAATAAGGATGGAGACAAATAATAACTACTAAGTCTTTACTCTGCAAACTTCATTGCTAAATGTTTTTCCTATTCATTTTATTTATCTTTTATAACAACAACTCTGTGAAGTGGGTATAAATTAAGTCAATTAGAGGATGTGAGAACTGAGCTTAGAGAGGTTAAGTAATTTGCCCAAAGCCACTCTGAGAATGAGTGGCAAAGCCTGAATTTGAATCCCAGTCCAACCAACTGCAAACACTTAGCTCAATAAACAGTGCACTGATTTGCCAGTCATTTCATGGTGATTGGATCAATAACGGGCCCAGTCCCTGGAATCCTCTCAGGTCTGTCCCCATCATTCTATAGCTTCAGTTCACATCCTTACTTGTTCCCTGTTTAAGAATTTTATATCTTGACAGACCATGCAAAAAACTCTCCATTATACATATAGTTTCTGTGGTGGAAAACATCACCTCCAGGGAGGAAACAGCAACGTTTGACAGCTGTTCTGACACTAACGGTGGATTAAAATGAAAGGGAATTTCCTACTAAAAATGGAGCAAGATACGATAGTGTATCCTCTATGACGTTAAATGTGTATACATACAAACATACAAATATTTCAGTTCATTCTGCATGTAGATGTTTACATAAAGCAACATTATTAAAACTACTACAAACGTATTTAAAATATACATATAGATGTCATGTTGTTGTGTGCTGTATTGAGAGGGAGCTGTAACTAGCAGGAGTGGGAGAAGAGTTAGCTCACCCATCCTGTGAAGAGGTAGCATCCAAATCACCAAGTTAAGGTATCACAGTGACTTATAGTCTAATCTATGCTTATACTGATTCAAAGCGGTCAGAGTTCTGGGCATCAGGTAGGAGAGAGAGTTTATAGCTCAGGAGGGGTCATGCAAGGCAATTCGAGGAGATTCTGGAATAAAGGTCCAGCTGCAAGGATTAGGACCTACAAGTCCTAGGGAAGAGGTCAGGCATGCAGCCAGCTGGGCTCAGGACTGGGCTGGGCTTGCAAGATGGGGTATTGAACCACGGAAGCAGGAACTGGTGACAGAGAGAACCAACCTGACACTCAGGGGCATCTGGGAAGATGCTCGGGAACTAACATCATACCAGGTGTTTCCAGGCACTCACTGGACTGTAATACAGAGAGTCCTAATATGCTGCTTTTCAGGCTCTCTCTAATTATTGTATGAGGCTGAGCCTGCTAGATGCCAGCTTTCAGTCCTTGCAGGTGGACCAGACAGAACAGTCTATAATGGGCTGACCATATCTCAGTCTCCTTATCTATCAAATGGAAGCAATCATTTGTCATCACCTCATGGAAGTATTGTGTGGAATAAGCAGTGCCTGTTAAGTGCGTAGGTTATTGGAAAAGCTTGATTGTTTTTGATGACCAATTCCCTTATAACCTGATGTTTATACCAGTGGTTTTCAACTCAGTTAGCAAGTGAGAATAGTCTGTGGAGTGTTTGTAGCTGCAAATGCCTGGGCTCCAATCCAGACCTGTCAGATTAGAATTTCTCAGGGTATAGTCTAAGGAGCACTCATTTTCAGAGAATTCCAGGGGTGTTTCTGATGTGCAGTCAGACACAAGAAGCACTGATTTATACTGTAAAGGATGGCTAAATATGTCATGTGATAGTGATACTGTTTCATTTATTAAAAATTATTTATGCTTATTTAAAGTAACAAAATTACCAGATGTATACTATTAAATAAGTTTTTAATTTACAGTTGAAACAATTGCTAAACTATTTTCTGGGGGGAAAAAAGGCAATACATACTCAACACTGAGCTTAGCTGTCTTGTTGTTAGCTGCTGTCCAGTCAGCTCCAACTTATAATGACCTTCTGTACAACAAAACTAAATGTTACCTGGTCCTGCGCCATCTTCATGATCATTGGTACGTTTGACTCAAACATTGTTTCGGCTATTATGTACTGCTTTCTAACCTAGAGGGTTCATCTCTTCCGGTACTATATCCAAAAATACTCTGTTGTGATTTATAGAGTTTTCATTGACTAATTTTCAGAAGTAGATCACCAGGCCTTTCTTCCTAGTCTGTCTTAGCCTGGAAGCACCACTGAAACCTGTCCACCATGGTGACTTTGCTGGTATTTGAAATACTGGTATTATAGCTTCTAGTATCATAACAACGCCCAAGCCACCACAGTATGACAAACTGAGACATGAGTGATAGTTGTCTTAGATATGTTAAATGTGCTCGATTTGTATTATCAGTAGAGAAAAACGTCATTATAATGATACTATTTCATGATTCTGATATATACAAGATTATAATTCCTTCTGCCTGCATCCTATAACCCTTTCACATGCAAATAAATAAATACACCGTGTCTATGGATAGACTGCAAAGATGAACACTTATCCTAGTTCCCAAATCTCTTTATAAAGGGGATTCATTTCTTTTTAATGTTGAAACGGGGTTCAATTTCAAACATGTCAGCAGTTTTAATCCTGTGAACCCCCTTGATTCTCTAATAATACTGGATCAATGTAACAATGTCATGGCAGGTACCAACAGACTTTAGAAAAAATCCACATTCTTCAGAACTCTCTTGATTTACAATAGCAGTTGCTGTAATCCCTGGAGAAAATCTCCTTTTACTTCACTCGAATTCATAGACACTCTTTTTTTTTTAATTTCAGACAATATACTTCCCATCCGTATACCTCTTGGGACATAATATGATTCATACCTGCCAGATGGTGTAATTTATCTCCCATAACAATTCTTTATTTTCTAGTGCTTTTGATTGGAACAGTTTTTCTTTCTAGTGTGGGCAGGAAGAGACTAACAACTTCCAGCTCATTTTTATGTCACTGTTACGTGAGTAGTTTTTATGTAGAATGTAATAGAAATTCATAATTCTGATAAATGAAGAAGTGAAGTGGGAACACAGCTAAGAGGTACGAATCCCAACAGGAACTGTCTACCAAACTCAGGAGGTTGTAAAGTATTGAATGAAACATTTACAGTCAGTGAGATAGAAGAAATAGCTGAGTTTAAAAAGAGTCCAAGCATCATTAATACTGCCAGTAGTAGAAGACATCATTTTTCCTCCAAAGCAGGGCAATGACAAGAATCAACAAAGTGGGATTATAGTGAACAAGTAATAAAACATCCTGTTTTTTTTAAGTAACCTTTGATAGCAGAAGGCATACTTGGTGAATTTGAGTGCATGTGAAAAGCGAGAGTGATAGAACGCTACAGAGGAGACCACAGGTGGTGAGAGAGAAAGTTTCTGCAGATGCATCTGCCGGAATCCATCGCAGAAGTGATGGCAACTGCACTGGCAGAAATACATTTTCCATAAGAGATAGACCAGTTTGTCTCCAGCTTGAATAATACATAGGTAACTTTTAAAGGAAAAACAGAGAAAGGTATTCACAATTCTCCCTCTCTCCAGAGTTGGCAAGATATTTTTATAATTTAATTTAAATACATAAATACACACCGGAAATAATTTCCTGATGCTGTTAGTTTTTAGACAACTATAGTCCAGACTGATTTACCTATTAGATCCCAATAAAAATTTAAAGCTATACAATTCAAGTTAGTTGTATTCATTGAATAGGATAGATATGAGTGTTTTCCCAAGATGAGATTGCACCTTTCATTATAAAAGTGCCCCTCTCAACTATGCTAAGGTGCAGTTGGCTCTTTCGGCAGAGCAATATGAGGACTCAATCTTCCCACCGCTTGTCTCTAGTTGTACTATCATAAGCTTTTTGTTTCACCAATTATCTGTCTCTTGACCATGATGATACCAAGCATCTTGATACCACGGTGACCGCAAACATCAAAACAAATATGGAAACTGAAGTTGCAAGACATTATTTGGTTTTAATTTGGTGAATCATCCAGGCGATCTCTAACATTCTTACGTTTGTTTTTCAGATCATTAAAATGCAAGCACACCATTTCAAAGTAAATTATTGAAGAGAATGCTGAATAACTTGAGACTATGTCTCCAGACTCAGTTTGAGAAATATTTGGAGCTACCATAGATCAAGAATGTAGCTTATCAAAATTGTAAAATCATCAAAAATCCTCACCCTCAGGCAGCCCATAGCACCTTAGAGAGCATATGGGGCAAATATGTGCTTCATGACCATATGATTTCATTTATTCTATTTACAACTTTTACAGAAGACTTACTATGTTTCAGGCAAAATGGTTGGCAGTGATGGTTTACATTACATCATGATGGTTGCATGGTTTACATGGCAAAGACCCTCAAGGAACTCAGAGATTATCAGGAGACACATACACATATATATTTTTTAATCCCCAAATCAAGTAACAAATCCTATCAGAACAATCACAGAAATATGTACAAGGTGCTGTGAGTGAACATAGAAAGGAATGTGGCTTTTCTGTAATCTTACGGCTAGAAGAATTGGAGTGCTGTCGAAACTACCCTCTTCCTTTAAAGATGAGTAGTTAAGACCTTTCTTCTTTTCATTTGTTCTCTATCCCAGTTTTCCATTGTCAGTGTTTATTTTTCTCATCTCTTCTTGTTCCTTGTCTTGGCCAATGACACCAAAGAAGTTGGTGATTTCCACAGGAGGTATCCATACTCAAGTGCCAGACTCTTCTGGTTTTAGAATACATCTTCAGTGAAAATATCGTATATTGATGCCCAGTACTGTGGGAGACAGGGAATTGGATTAGCATAGTCATGAAATACAAGGGCTCTTGGCTCAAACTGCTGAGATTTAAATTTAGCTCTTCCTATCTAAGCAGTCTCCATTCCTAGCCTTCTATGACATTGATTCTGCTGGTTATACACCTTTGTTGTTGTTGTTAGGTGTTGTCAGTTGGTTCTGACTCATAGCAACCCTATGTAAAACAGAAGGAAATGCTACCAGGTCCTGTACCATCCTCATAATCATTGCTATGTTTGAGCCCATTGTTGCAGCCACTGTGTCAATCCATCTCATTGAGGGTCCTCTTTTTCACTGACCTTCTATTTTACCAAGCGTGATGTTCTCCAGGGACGGGTCCCTCCTGATAACATGTTCAAAGTACACAAGATGAAGTACACAAGACCAAGCCGTCCTCACGTCTAAGGAGCATTTAGGCTATACTTCTGTCAAGACAGATGTGTTCATTCTTCTGGCAGTCCGGCGTGTATTCAGTATTCTCCGTCAACACCACAATTCAAATGTATCAGTTCTTTGTTCTTCCTTATTCATTGTCCAGCTTTTGCATGCATATGAGGTGATGGAAAACAGCATGGCTTGGGTCAGGCACACCTTAGTCCTCAAGGTGACATCTTTTCTTGGTGTACTGGTTAAGAGGTGTGCTGGTAACCAAAAGGTCAGCAGTTCGAATCCAACAGGTGCTCCTTGGAAACTGTATGGGGCAGTTCTACTCTGTCCTATAGGGTCGCTATGAGTCAGAATAGACTTGACGGCAATGGGTTTTAGTTTAATGGGTTTTGCAGCAGATTTGCCCAGTGCAATATGTCGTTTGATTTCTTGACTGCTGCTTCCATAGGGCTTGGTTCTGGATCCAAGTAAAACAAAATCCTTGACAACTTTAATCTTTTCTCCGTTTATCATGATGTTGCTTATTGGCCCAGTTGTGAGGATTTTTGTTTTCTTTATGTTGAGGTATAATCCATACTGAAGGCTGGAGTCTTTGATCTTCATCAGTAAGTGCTTCAAGTCCTCTTCACTTTCGGCAGGCAAGGTTGTGTGATTTGCATATTGCAGGTTGTTAATGAGTCTTCCTCCAATCCTGATGCTGCATTGTTTGTCATATAGTCCAGCCTCTTGGATTGTTTGCTCAGCACACAGATTGAGTGAGTATGGTGAAAGGATACAACCCTGACACACACCTTTCCTGATTTTAAACCACGCAGTATCCCCTTGTTCTGTTTGAACACCTGCCTCTTGGTCTATGTACAGGTTCTGCATGAGCACAGTTAAGTGCTCTGGAATTCCCATTCTCCGCAATGTTATCCATAATTTGTTATGATCCACACAGTCGAAAGTCTTTGCATAGTCAGCAAAACACAGGTAAATATCTTCCTGGTATTCTCTGCCTTCAGCCAAGATCCATCTGACATCAGCAGTGATATCCCTTGCTCCTTGTCAGATGGATTGCAAAACGTATATGCTCTTTTTGTTCTTTTAGTAGCTATAGTTGGCAAAATTAAATGTGTCAGTCTCTATTCTGGCATAGCCAATATTAGCACAGTAAAAATCGTTCTTATAGGGAAATGCTCCAGTGTGGGAGTAATAATATGCTGTCTTGCAGTCATTTAGATTAATGTAAGCCTCATCTCTGCTGCTTACTAGAGGTATGACCGCAGGCACATTATTTCACCTCTCAGAGGTTACCCAGCATACAGACTAGCTCAGTGTACACACTTAGTGAACCATTGTTTCTCTGTTTCACTTTTTGCCAGCATCTTACAAACTCATGGAATTTTTATGTATCTTAGTCTTTGATACTTTACTATAAGGTAAACATTTTTATTTGTTATTTCATGGAAAATTTTGGTGCTTTTTAACTTCCAGATGCATTTCAACTACTACTAGAAAAGACAGATTATTGATTTTTGTAAAAGCTTTAGTCCAAATAAACCTTATTATTTATGAACATTAGGATTCAACAAAATCTCATTTTCTCTAAGTTTCTATTAACTTCAAGTTAACGTACCTCAGAAATCATCTCATTAAAAGCTCTTTGGGTTGTCCATTTATAATAAGCTCCACGTATTGCGTTGTGGGGCTGAATATGTTTTATTCAGTAAAATATCCAATAAAATGTTGCCTGACTTCACGTTTACTATTGTTTTTATTCCTAAAATCTCTACACAACCCTGGAAATCTTATTATTTCTGAAAATGCCTTAAAATTTGGCATTTAAAACTAGAGATTTTGATAAGGGGCACTTACCAGAATCTCTGTTCTTTAGCCTAGCATCCTAAGGGCTTTACAATCAGACTCCAATCTGTTTCTTCTTTCAGCAATGTGAACAGTGCTTCTGGCCTTTGCATAGATCCCAATCAGGGTACCCGCACCTTTCCTGACATCAAGTCTCCTTACCCTCCATCCGTCTCTTGATATCTGCCCTATACACTTCAAGGCCCACTGCAAGTCCAATGTCTTCTATAAAGCCCAGGATGACTGCTTACTTCTGAATTAATATATATTCTCTGTAGATAACACAAGAACTTTCCTGGGATTATTTCCATTTCCCCTCATTCAGACTTGAATTGGTGTATGTTTTTGCAGTGTGTATTCTCAATAACAATAAAAATAATAAAGTAGATATAAATATAAAAAATAAATAAATTATTTTTTTTAAAAAAGAAAAGACATCTTTTACATTATTCCACCTGGTCAGCTTCCTTTCCTGTAGACAACCTGATAATCTTCAACCTTCAGTACTTTCGTCACATCATCTACTCTACTTTCACAGAGTATGTGCGTATAGATGGATCCGTGTACACCCACCATGACAGCAATGGCATGATACAACACATACTATTATATAATCTGCTGTTTCACTTAACGGTTTATCATGAACGTTTTCCCATGTCAACGAACACAGTTAACAACACCATTATTTTGTTGGCTTCTTAGAGAGTTCTGTTGTTTAGGAGTGCCGTATTTTATTTAAGCAATCCCTCAGCTTTGGAGAAGCGGATTTTTTTCTTTACTTTTCTTCCTTTATTTTATTCTCTATTATATATAGCACTGTGATATACATTCATGAAGACGATGTGCACAACTCTAAGTATGTCTTTAATATAAAGTATTAGAGTAGAAATTTCTGGTTTAAATAGTGTGCAAGTGATAGAACTTTTTCTTTTTTTTAATTATACTTCAGGTGAAGGCTTACAGAACAAATAATTTCTCATGAAACAGTAGTACACATGTTGTTTTATGACATTGGTTAATAACCCCACAACATATTAACCCTCTAACTTCTCAACCTTTTTTTTTGGTGAAAATACACATAGCCAAAGATGCACCATTTCAAAAATTTCTACATGCACAGTTCAGT